>NC_142146.1:43994364-44294364 GCF_024610735.1 Ursus americanus | reverse complement strand
TACTTTCTCTCATTCTCTTTACTTGCATGGGAGATCTGACACAGGGAGGCAGAGCTGCCCACCACCTGCTCTTTAATTAATGAGGGACCGGGTGTGCATGGTCTACAACTACTGTAGGTTGAGAGTCCAGCCTTGCAGAGACAGAGGTTGACCAGTACTCTCGAGCTCCTCTTGTGATAGAGCCATGCGTCATGGGAAGCTTTAACGGGGGGAGTGTTTTAAAGGCAGAAGGCCTGAGAGCATGTAGGAGCTGAGCATTTGGGTTCCTGAGGCCTGGCTTCCATGGAGGGGCTCCTAGCTGGCTTGGTCACCTAGAAATTTCAGTCCCTGTGCCTTACACTCATTCCTGCAAGGAGACACTGTCCTGATTATGGTGACTATATAACTTATCATACAGACCGGGACAATTTTAGGAGTAAAAGAGAAAAGCAAAAAAGAATAAAAGAGGTTGCCAAAAATAATTAAAGCTATACAGTTTAAAAATTTTTTTGAATTACAGATTAGTTTTATTATAGTATTGGACTTACAAAGTAGTTGTATTCAAAAGTGTTTTAACAAATATAGATTCTGCAGAAATAGAGACATTTTCCATTTCATTCTATTGTGGTACAGAATACACATTAGGCAATTAAAAATAACACGTCCATCAAACATTTCTTCATGTAAGTCAAAGTAATCCAAAGTACAGTTATGAAATTTTAAAATTAAACCTTGTAAACCATTTAAATTCTCATTGTTTATTTTGTTCAGTTCCTCTCTTGCTCTTGTATGGCTTGATTTCAAGATCTTGTTGGCCAACTTCTTTGTTCACGAGCTCAATAATTGCAATTTGCTAGAATGTAAAGGCTGCAGTTTTGGAGTGCTCCACTCATCAAACACCTTGATTGAACATTTCCAGGGATGGCTGGGTGGCTCAGTTGGTTAAGCATCTGCCTTCAGCTCAGGTCATGATCCCAGGGTCCTGGGATGGAGTCCCACATCGGGCTCCCTGCTCAGGGGGGAGTCTGCTTCTCCCTCTCCCTCTGCCTCTTCCCCTGCTTGTGCTCTCTCTCTCTCTCTCTCTCTCTGTCAAATAAATAAATAAATAAATCTTCAAAGTTATCAACTGATTTTGAGCAAAATGCAACTAAAATTTAAAGGATATATATATATATATATATATTTTAAGATTTTATTTATTTATTCGACAGAGAGACAGCCAGCGAGAGAGGGAGCACAAGCAGGGGGAGTGGGAGAGGAAGAAGCAGGCTCATAGCGGAAGAGCCTGATGTGGGGCTCGATCCCATAACGCCGGGATCACGCCCTGAGCTGAAGGCAGACGCTTAACCGCTGTAGCCACCCAGGCGCCCCGAAAGGATATATTTACAAAAAATGTTCAATGCCATTACAGGGCACTTGCGCTCAGTTTGTTGAGTTAGAAATTTGTGCTTGAAAGACTGGTGTTTCTAGAATCTAATTAATGGTGGACAGCAAAGAATAAATTCACATACTGCCACACTCAAGTATATTCTTGCTTCAACATCAGCGACTCCGTGGAAATTATGGAGTTCAGTTATTTTATCTGTGTATTTGTAAAAATATTTGTAAATGTTGACAACACAGCTTCTGCTACAACTGCTAGAGTATCACAGCTTGTTTGAAGGCATGTACAAATCATGGGTCTGGCAATCAATTCTAGTACATTTCTGCTCTGCAGTTTCAACTTAGTAAGTCTATCCGTTTCTTCCACAATTCTGTCCGCCACCAAAATTTGTCAGCATATTGTGGCTTCAAAAAACAAGATAATTTAATCCTTAGTGTTGAACTCTGTAACTGAATTTATAAGAGCGTTCACAATAATTTCAGATGTTTCACTTCCAACAAAATAAAATACTAAAAGTTCTGCTTTGATTTCAGGAAAAATTGGATGAAAACCTTCAACTATTGGAGTTAACTGGATTTTTATGTCAATCACCTGAATGACATTGATGTAAAATTGGCATCATTTAGTAGTTTGCCAAGTTCTTTGTTTTGTTTTAAAGATTTTGTTTATTTATTTATTTATTTGAGAGAGAGTGAGAGTGAGAGAGCACAAGTTGGGGGGGGAGTGGCAGAGGGAGAGGGACAAGCAGACTCCCCGCTGAGCAGGGAGCCCAGTGCGGGGCTCAATCCCAGGACTCCGGGACCTGAACCAAAAGCACTTAACCAACTGAACCCCCCGGGTTTCCCCAGTTTGGGAAGTTCTTTGTATACTAATGGTGTGGAACCGTTTTCAGCTCTCGCTTTACAAGTGTACGTACATGAAGAAACTTTTGGAATTAAAAAAGAGCAAAATTAAAATAGAAAAAGAATCATTTGATCGAAATCAAAAGACATGCTTCAAAAGGGATTGTGCAAATATACCTTCCCACACTGCACTGCTCAGGTGTTGTACTCAATCCCAATCTTCTTAAATTAACTATTAACTTTTGAAGTAGAATCTGATGACTTTTCAGGAGGGTTACATCTCCCTACTCTCAAGAGGCCAGTGCTGCCGCTGTTGTCCCGTAATTGATGGTAGATGTTTACGCTCTGTGCAAGTTTCACTTTCTTAACTCACTTTCTTGTGAAGTGGAAATTTTGTGCTTCTGTTTCCATTCAACTCATTTCCTTGAGGTCATTGCTATTGAAAGGATTTACTAAAAAATAAAAAAGCATTGTCAAACAATAAAATAAATAGTTGTGGATTTACACTATTCAGTAAAAGGCAAAAGCACCATGGCATTCACACGACACAGAGTTCTAGACAGAACTGCTTTCGTTCTACTTCCTACACATAATCTGTACATACCTAACCCATAATTTGACATGTTTTCCATTAATCTGGTGACTCGGTGACTTGGTGACTTGGTGACTTGGTACATCTACATAGAATGTCACCAGCTGATACACCAAGTGGCTGGCAAGTTCAGCAACACAGAATATTTCTCTCGCCATCACCTGAGACCAGAAGAGGAGTAATTTGTCCCTAGCGGCTCACGACGCTACACTTCATTTTATCAGTACGAGCCCTGCGTGGCTGCCGTGGAAAGGAAACATCAGCTACGTTGCTTCTGGAAAGTTGGGAAAAGAGAAATGGGTGATTGTTGGTTTCTTTCAGATCTTACCATATGTTAAAGTGAAAATTCAACATCGCCCAGGCATCTCATACGCTATTGAATGAGACTATGGCAGAAGCTGGAAATACAAAGTGGCCGTCTGCCCAACCCATTCTGGCTTGTTTTAACACCGCTACTTATACAAACACTTCATTAAAAAATGAAGTATTTGAGACAAATGCTATCCCAAGGGAATGCTGAGAAACTAGATGTAAACTGGGACTCTCCTGAGCAAACTGGGACGTGCAATCTCCCCAGGCCCACTGACTGCTTTCAGTTCGATTTGGCTACATGACACTCGTCTTCCCGAGTTGTCGTTAAATAAACCCTCCTGTCTTTATTCTTAAAGTGAAACAATTCGCTGACTTTTGAGTTTATTTAACTTCTGGAATAGGACCTTTAGTAGAGCATTATTACTAAAAATTTTTTAAAAATTTTATTTATTTATTTGACAAAGAGTACAAACGGGGGGAGCGTCAGGGAAAGGGAGAAGCAGGCTTCCTGCTGAGCAGAGAGCCCGACATGGGACTCAATCCCAGGACCCTGGGATCCTGACCTGAGCTGAAGGCAGATGCTTAACCGACTGAGCCACCCAGGAGCCCCAGTATTATTACTTTATTACTATGTTTGGCGTCACACTCCAGAAAAAATTCTGGTTCCTACCTGGCACACAAGGTCTTCTTGTGTAAGAGCCCCCGCCCCTAACCCTTCAGCCTCATCTTTTTCTCTTCCTACATCTCCACCCTCTGCCATGCTTGACCTCTTTCAGTTTCTCAAATATTTCAAGCCTTATCTGTCCTCAGAGCCCTGGGAGGCTGCTTCCTCTGCTTAGTGTGCCCTTCCTCCCATAGTCCCAAGCTTGGCTCCCTGTCTTGGATGATCTCGGCTTAAGCACCACCTCTCTGCAGCATTCCTCCCTGGCGGCCTACCTAGAGGGGGTCACCCCGGGTTTTTCTCAATCTCAGCCCATATTTGTCGCCTTCGTAGCACTTGTTGCTTTTTGTTGCAGTTGGTTTCTTTTTTGGCTTATTTATTTTATTAACAACCCCTAACATCCCCTACTATGTAAGACCGTGCTCTTTTCATTTTTGCATCCTCAGAGTTGAAAAGGTTATCTGACACCAAGCACTGAATAAAGATTCATTGAATGAATGAATAACATATATTAATATTGCATTTAAGGTGCAAAAATACATATCAAAAGATTTACAAACAGCTGGGTCAAATGTAATATATATGAAAATGTCAATCGCAATATCAAGTTTCTAAAGATGTTGAATTTTCACAGTGATTTCTATTATACCTTTAGCAAGTTAGCTCCAAGGGCACCACTCTGCTCACAGGAGAGGCACCTCCTCAACCCTCCAAGTCTGCAAACAGAAGCGCAGGGTCTGCTCTGCTCAAGTCCCACTTGCTGAGACAGTGCTAGGGACCTCAGCCTCCCTCCAAGCGCTCGGGGTTTAGACACTATGGGCAAGTGGGGACTTAAGTCTATAAACTTCTTTTCACCTTTATACCTTCATAAACTTGGCCTTGCGTGGAGTTGTGGTTTTCGAACAGGTGGCTGAAGTGGTTTTGTTAGATGCAAGAATTTGTCATGCTGGGGTGCCTGGGTGGCACAGTGGTTAAGCGTCTGCCTTCGGCTCAGGGCGTGATCCCGGCGTTCTGGGATCGAGCCCCACATGAGGCTCCTCCGCTAGGAGCCTGCTTCTTCCTCTCCCACTCCCCCTGCTTGTGTTCCCTCTCTCGCTGGCTGTCTCTATCTCTGTCAAATAAATAAATAAAATCTTTAAAAAAAAAAGAATTTGTCATGCTGTTTTCATAAGCTGCAAATCACTGATGGATTTATTTGCATTATTCGATAAACATGCTCCATTCTTCCTGGGATTTCTGCCCTACAAATGTTCTGGTTTCTGGAAAAATTTACTCTAGCTCTATTATGCCTTCTATAAAATAAGATGAACATCTCCATATAGTTTAACGTTTAAAAAGATAGCCCCTTCCATTTGGTTTTAAAGTATGCTAATTCTCTTAGTTCCAATTCACGTCAGAATCATGAGTAAGTCATTTGTAAAATAGTTCTAGTGAATGCATGGTTTTCCAGGTGCTCGCTCCTTCTGCAAAAGGCTTCTTTACAGATAAAAGTTTCCATGTATGATTTTGATGAAGGGAGGTGCGCACGTTGTGAGAAAGTGAAGAGGACTGTGTAACTCTCTATGAATGAGGTGTGGCTAGAGGGGAAAAACTACTACCTAAGTCACACGCAAAAATCAATCTCATGATTATAGTCCATATGTTTTCAGCTCTCAGCAATAACTTTGCATGCTTAAGTATTCAGCATTTAAGGGAGTAATTGGACAGCTTATAGGATAACCCTGCTCTGGAATCCAATATAACATTAAACATTATACTGTAGAAAAAATTTTAATGACAACAAAAACTGATATATTAAGAGAACAGGCAGGAGATACAAACATGTGCAACATGATGCCCTTTTCTCCCCTTAATTTAAAAAGGCAGAGAAATATTTATGCAGAGGAAAAAGACTGGATAGCAATATCAATATGCCAAAATATTAACCCGGAATGTTAATGATGACTTTCCCTGAGTGGTGGGAATAGGAGTGATTTTCCCTCCCTCCCTCCCTTCCTCCCTCCCTCCCTCCCTTCCTTTCTCCCTCCCTCCCTTCCTACTTTCCTTCCTTTCTCATTAAGATTAATGAAGAAAAGGAAGAAAGGTAGGGAATAATTAGAATAAGAAAATGGTTAATTTTCTTCATTTAAAAATATACATAAACATGGTTTTAAAAACTGAAGAAGTGTAAATATCTTTTTCACTCATATCTCCCTGCCCTCCAATTTTTTCCCTGATAGGCCACCTCTGTTAACACGTTTTTGTATTTAAATATATACTTTACATGAACAAATACACACATATATATATTTGTGCATGTATATACTTCCTCTTTTTTATATAAACGCTAGCATACTAAATCATTTTGCACCTTTATTAACAACTTATCATGAAAATTTCCCTTATATATCATCACATAGACTATCTTCCTTAACTCTTTGCAGTTGCCCAGCATTTCATCGTCTGAATGTGCCATCATTTATGTAACTTTTCCCTGAGCAATGAGTTATTTAGGTTACTTCCAATCTTTGCTACGACTAATGTTTTTGTGAGGAACATACCTCAACATACATTTGCAAATCTGTAATTTTTTAAAAAAAGATTTTATTTATGTATTTATTTGACACAGAGAGAGAGAGTGCAAACAGGGGGAGCAGCAGGCAGAAGCAGAGGGAGAAGCAGGCTCCCCCCTGAGCAGGGAGCCCAACTCGGGGCTCAATCCCAGAACCCTGTGATCATGACCGGAGCCTAAGGCAGATGCTTAACTGATTGAGCCACCCAGGTGCCCCTCATCAATGATTTTTAACATTTGCCAATCTGTAAGTAAAAAAGTGATCCTGTGGTTTTAATTAATTTACTTTCTCTTATTATGAACTAATTGTAATACTCTAGCTGTAATATATTAAAAGATATCTGAACTATTGTCTCAAAGTATTCACAGAAAGGGAGGTCATCACAAGGATGAAGTCTGCCAGGTCTGGGTAAATGAATACCCAGAGTCTGGACGGTAATCCAGTTAGGGCTGGGGACAAAAACCAGGAGTATTGCTCCGCCCCCTTCCTGTCAATATCCATTATGTCAATAATACGTCAGAATTGACACGTTAGCTTCTACTATTTGCCATACTTGTTTTAGATAGCTTGTAGTTAAATAAAATAGAAAGACAAAACCCTGAGCTATGGGCCCCACATGACGACCAGTTTAAGAGGGAATTCCTCCTCCATAAATCTTTGTAGGATTCACCCTGTGTCACACAGCCAGTTTGACTTTTTTCCTTTTTTCACGTTATTGTTAGAGACCTACTAAGCCCTGGCAGCGCCCAGTGGCAGCTGCCTGCTGACCCATGTTTCAGGGGCTGCTGTTCTTTCTGGCTTCGCTCCCCTCCTCCTTGAGTGTCCCCTTCACCTTCCAAATAAATGAAGCGCATCCAAACCCCTGATTCAGGTCTCTTCTGGGGACCCAAACTAAGACATAAACCTTATCTTAGTTTTTATAATGCTCTATGAGGTTGGTGTTAAAAACTTCATTTTGCAGGTGAGAGCACCATGGTAAGTAACTGAGTCAAGACAGAGAATGGTAACGAAAATTCTTATCAGGTGGACATGTGCTCTCTCTCTCTCTCTCTCTCTCTCTTTTTTTTAGATCTCTTGCTCTAGTTCTTGCTCAGGTTATCACCAGCACCTACCTGGAGAGGCTGCAACCTGGGGTGGCGGCTGGCTGGCGAGCACGGCCTGATCCTGGTTGGCGGGGAGCAAATGCCTAGAGCACATGAGGGGGCTGCTCTTTTCCATGGTCTCAGGCCCCTGACTTCACGCCCCTGCCTGTCTCGTCGTCTCATCATACCCTTCGCAAACGTTGTCAGTCGCTCCTTAGAGACATTAAACCTTTCAAGATGTGTAACTATTGTCTTAAAAAGTGAGACTTTTAGAAATTCCATTCAGGGGTAGGTACCAGATCCCCTCCCTTCATGGACTTATCTCCTCTGTCTCCAAATAAAATGCCCGCAGCTCTCCCTGCTTAAATGGATTAGCTTATGGCTTTCCAGTTCCTCTGCGTGGTCTGCCATCTACTTTCTCTTGTTACTTGGGGGTATTGACAACTGGAAAAATGCACATACTTGTTGACTGGTGGGGACCAAGAGCAAAGAATAGAGAAACACTTTTGGCTCCGATGTATTTTTCCTTCTTTCCTCCTACACATCCAAGGAACTTTTGCTCTGAAAATTTTGCTGTGAGCGTAGGAGTTGGCTGGGTAGGCTGTCCTGGTCGTGCCTCACCAAGGCCTCTCACCCCTCCCCACTAAACCCCACCTCACCTCCGAGCCACATATGGCAGAGTAACTCCTTCAGACAGAGTCAGTAGATATTACAAATAGTGTTGTTTATTATTATTATTACTATTATTATTTTGCCTTGGTTAAGTTTCCAATCTGTTCTTTCTAAGAGCTTCAGAACATTGGGTACATCTAAATAAGGTGACAAAATGACTCCCTCACAGTCCTTTACCCACAATCAAAGTACATTGGAGGCAATATTCACAGGAAAAGTGCCTGATGCCCTGGGAAATTGAACAATTTCCTATAAATTCTTAAGTGTTAAGTAATTCAAATATTTTGGAATGATAAACTAATTTGGAGATAATTGCACCTTTAGAACTAAGTAGATCTGTCATCTAAACATACATTGTATTTCCACGTATTTAGGACTTTGTTATCCAGTATTTTCTACTATGTTTCAAAATCAAACACACATACATGTGTACATATAACACACACACATATAAACACATATTATATATGAATAGCTTAGAGGAAATGTTTCTGAGATCAAAGAATCATAGACATAACCATATAAAATGATTTGGAGGTTGTCATTCTTGCAGGTAGTCTAAGAAAATGATATTAGCTGATAGGTAATACTCAAGCGTAGGAAATGGTGCTGTGTACTAAAGACTACAGATAGGTGTTCGACAAGTTCTTAGATTTTAACTTTTATGAAAAAGGCTAAGGAAAAGGACAAATAGAATGATCATTACATTGAAAAGATGTCAAAGGGAGAAAAGCCATTTGGTTAATCATTTGGAGTCTTCCAGAATAAACGTATTCATCAGTGGGGTCCCAGGATGAGCCTACTGTTGAACATAAGTATTTCTTGATGGTGTGTTTGAATTTTCAAAAACTCCATTAGTTATTTTCACGTTGCTCAGGGGAAATCAGAGTCTGATGGAACTGGCTTGTACTAACTAAACTTACAAGAGCCTGATTGATAAAAACAGGTTGCCAATTAACGAATTTGAAGTGGAAAAATATAGAGCTGTTAGAAGGTCTGGAATTTTAATGTACTCAGGACAATATTTTCTCTTATTTGTAGGGAAGTCTGCCTGGGAGGTTAAATTACTATGAAAAAGTGCTTGGTAAAAACAAGGTCAGAATAAAGGGAGCTGGGTCATCTTAATGAGAAGTGCCATCATAAACAATCAATGAAAATGGAAACAATTTGGATAAAATGTCTATGTCTTTTTCAGAGGGACAGATTGTATATTCTCAGCGGAATTTTACAACTCCTCTTTTTAATACATTCTGGTGGTAATACTCAAGTCTTCGTAGAAAAACTCACCTCTAAATTGCACTTTAAAGGTCATTGTTGCTGATTCATTTGCTAGAGCCAACTCTTTTGGTGTGGCTTGACTCTAATTTATTTTATAGCAAAGTCCTGCCAGTGCAATTAAGAGAGATTTCCCTCATAATATTTTTCTATCAGCTTGCACTTCTTTCTTTAAACACTGTTATCTAATTCCCCTGCCAATGACCTTTACCTTTATGTCATTTGAGTCATTATGCTACAGACTGGATGCTTTGGAAATGCAATTGCAACGTGTTGGTTCCATTTTGGTGGCATTCACGACTTTGACCCGACTAGCAAACAAGTTGGGAACTGAAGAACAAGATTTCTGCCTTGTGGATCCTCCATCCACCACTTTTCCTGATTATAAGAATCAAGTTAAGGAAGGCTATCGAACAAACTGTACTTCCCACAGTTTTTCTACGAACAGAATTTGAGAGTTCAATTTTATGGTCGAAATTACTAGTGACAATAGATTTATCAGGAACAAGATAGCATGTTCTTTCTTTTCATCTTCATATCTTTTGCATCTTATCACAGAGTCTGTAGAGAATAAACGTCAGGAAACAATCTTCCATGGATTTCTCGCATCTCCGCACGTCTTTTGAGTAGAAGCATTGTCAGGAGTGTCTTCTTCAGTAGTATTAAGCGGACGTGCTTACTGTTGAGTATGAGACCTGGTTTCCCTGAGCTTAGAGTTGCTCAAATGCAGCCGCCGGCTACTGCTACTGCTGTAAAGTAGAGAAGTCCTTTGTCTCTGACCCAGAGTTTCACGACTTCTGCCAGCGTCTGACTGTGGCAAGCTAACATGTTAATTTGAAAGCAGGGTAAAATCTCACACTCTTCACAGTTCTTGAGAATAAGTGCTCAAAAGAGAAAGTGTGTTGAATGAATTAATTTAAAAAAATGTTTAGGGAACTTAATACTCTTCTGACTAATCAACAGTCACCCAGGAGAGAGCCCAAGAACCTCTCTTGGCAAGGAGCTATTTCACAATTTATTTTCGTTACAGTACCAGTGTGTGTTAGTCGGCCTGTGTTTACCTTAGATATCAGTGTTGACTTCAGACTGCTGCAGCAGTGTGTTCGGACTTGGCTAAACACTGAGTTGTATAATGGGAACTGATTATTTATATAAGCATTACCTACTCATATAGGAACTATAGACTTTGGATAGTCTCTGCTTGCTTCTGCGTCAGCGTCCCTAATGGATAAGGCCATAATTTTGGGACAGGGGCTGAAATGTTAATCCCTCTTTCTAAAAATAACAACTAATTATCTTTAGAATGACACTTTCACTTGGAACACAAAATACCGACTTTGATGTTTATTTTTCCATTTGCTTTGAGGCGGATTTGTTTTTCTTTCTGTTTTAGAATGCCCGGCAAAGCTGAGCCTGGAAACCCTCTACCAAAAAGAAGTGATCTAGTCTTTCTCTATGGCAGATGGCCAAGCTGCCACCTGTTCCCCTGCAGTTAATCATGACTCCAAGAGCTTGAGCAGAGGGCTGGTGCCAGGCAGCTGCTGATCAGGGGAGAAAATCACTTTCTGAAGGCAAATGAGTGACTTAAGGTCAATCATCGTTCATACCTATCTCAGAAACTGTCCGGCATGCCAGGAGGCAAGAAGCGCTAGGATCCAGGAGCCATAGGTTTGCTTCTAGACTTGCCAATTTTCTGTGATCCTGGGCCAGTCATGTGACCTCTGCGATTCTGAGTTTTTCCAGTTGTAAAATGGTAACAAAAATACCTGCTCTGCCTATATCACAACACTCTTGAGCATCAGATGAAATAACTCAATTCTGGTCGGTAAATGTAACAGTCGTATAGTCCTTTTCTTGACATTTTGGTTATGAATTTAGAAGGAATTTAAAGACCAAAAAGGTGTACATAAATGGAGTATGCCTACCGCGTTCCTTTTGCGTTCTCGCTTCACTTTTTTTGCACTGAGCGAAATGTCCCTGTAGCGAATCAAGCAAATATAGCCTTGAGTACTACGCACGTGTGATTGAACTATTTAGATCATGGCAAAACTCACTTGTTTCTTGGACACTTTTTATTGGGATAAACTGGATCAAAACATTCCGAGCAGAATCGAACCAGCATTTGATGAAGGTGTAGACGTTGTGATTTCTCTCTGACTCGTTGGGTTTTCTTACAGAAGCTAAAACTTGGGCAACTACCCTTGACCCAATTTGCCCCCGTGAGACCCTGAACAGGATGAAGAGAGGCTGTCTAACAGCTTGTCTGTTTCTGTCATGAATCAGCTCCTGGGTGCGGAGAGACTTTCCCCCATTCTCAGAGAAGGACTGATTACACAGGGAGCTGGCCTTGTGGTGGCAGGTCACCATTACTGTGATGAAAAGTTGCGTGTTTTGACACTGAGTGGAAGAAGAAGAGTTAACACAGTATTCATTGTTTAGTTGTTGCTGTTGTTTTTTTAAGACCGTATTTATTTACCTGATAGAGAGAGAGAGTACAAGCAGGGGGATTCGCAGGCAGAGGGAGAAGCAGGCTCCCCTCCGAGCAAGGAGCCTGACTCAGAGCTCCATCCCAGGACCCTGAGATTATGACCTGAGCTGAAGGCAGACGCTTAACAGACTGAGCCCCCCAGGCGCCCCCATTGTTTAGTTCTTACTGTATCGCATACCAAAATAATATTTAAGACCAGGTTTCATGGAAATACGGAACAAAATTCATAAATACACATTCATAGAGATACTTAAAAAAGTAACAGAAGTAAATATTCCTTTTTTATGACTTAAAAAATGCAGAAAATAAGTCATTTTCTTTTGATATTAGCGATTCCTCCTAAACGTGATATATTTGTCCTAATGTAAAATTTTGGTGATCCTGAGGAAAATAGAAATGGAACAACCGCCAGAGGACTATTTTTCAAACTTCAAATTTCGTCTTTAGGATCATCTGTGAGTGGGTTATTGCCATTTTACGGTGCTGCCCTGTTAAACTGTAATCACCAGTTTCAGGGTTTTTTTTATGAGATGATTCTTTTCCAAATGGGTCTATGGCTTAGCTATAAGATAAAGTGGTGAATTATTTACGTAAAGATACATTATCTCAGATTTTGATTCACTTGTAACTAGCTATCGAAAGTGCCCTGATGGCTCTGAGGCTGCCGTGCCTGCTTCACGTATTGAAGATATGATGATTCCCTCAAACACTCAGTAAATAATACAGCGTCTCTATTCGGACTTTATTTCTACTTCCAATATACGCCACATATTTTTGACACAAGGCCCTTCAACTGATCACCTTTTTGACCACCTACATGCATTTTCAAAATAAACCGTTAACCTAGTCTTTTAACTGTGAAAGACCAGCAAATATTTGAGCAGATACAACTCGAATGTATCCTCATTGGCAGCCAAATCAATCTAGCCGAAAAAGGTGCATAGAGAGAGAGAGAAAAAAATCATGTTTTAAGTGTTTTTCTGCCAGATGTAATATTTATTGTTATCTTCTCTTGTGCGATAGCATCTATATTGGTAAAAGACATTTTAGGACAAACTAGGGTGTGCAGCACTCACCGCTCTGGACGAACCTGAAAGAATATAAATTTGCTGATATACTAATTCACTTTCATTTGATTGCATTTATTTAACATAAATATGGAATACCTTTGTTTTTTCTTTCGGACAGGTAAAACTTCTAACTATTTTTGTGATGGAAAAATTCAAACATACACAAAGATTGATTAGTAGGATAAAACTTCATGCATTCATCATGCAGCTTCAGTAACTAGTAACACGTGGCCGATCTCATTTCATTTCAAAGTACCTCAGCATGTTTCTCTAAAAGACTCATATAAATCTTAAACTAATAACCATTCACCTAAAATGGGATATGGTTTCAATGTCAGTAAAGTTTGGTGGAGTGGAGGTCGAAGAGCAAGGAATGTGCCCTGAGACTTAACAATTACGCCCACAAATATTGATAGGCTTAAATATTTATTCCAAAACAGAAGGATCATTGTAGTCCCTGATGGCTCTGCAATTCCAATTAATCAGCACCTGCAAAGCCATTTCTAACATCCTTTCATCACTATTTGCGGGTGGATGGATGATGTGTTTTGGTTAAAGCAAACTTGGGCAACTTGTGCTGTTCTCGTGAAGGCCGGGAGGGCAGGGAGGGTTTATACAGTCACAAAGCAGCAGGGAAAGAAGTTCCAAAATGTTCCTGATGCAAAGAAAACTCTATTTTTCTCATGCTCTGTACCAGGTTCTACCAGGGACACTTCTTCTTGAATGTGTTGTCAATGACGTTGCCTTTCTCCGGCCCAGCGTCTTGTACAACAGCGAGAAAAAGACAGAGGAGACCCCGTCCTCTATAAATGTAGGGTGGACTTCCGTTGTGTTTGCACAGCTCATCAGAGCTTGCAAAGCATTTCAAAGATGGTGTCACCTTTGACCATCAGCGTAATGGCTAGTTTGGTATTATGGTGTCTATTTTATGGTGAGTGAGTCAAGATACTTACCAAGGTCACGCAGGAGATGAAGCTGGGGCCCAAGTCCTCCGGAAGGTTCGTGGTTGTTTGCTTCTTCTGGAATGTCTCTGGACAAAGCTTTTCTGTTTATTTTTTAATTTTTTAAAAGATTTTTACTTTATTTAATAAGTGCGAGAGAGAGAGAGAGAGCACAAGCAGGGTGAGGGGCAGAGGGAGAAGCAGACTCCCCCCTAAAGAGGGAGCCTGATGTGGAGCTGGCTCCCAGGCCCCTGGGATCATGACCTGAGCTGAAGACAGATGCTTAACTGACTGAGCCACCCAGGCATCCTTTTATTTTTATTTTTTAAATAAAGTCTGAAATTATAAAGGATAAAGGAAGGAGTGTAGAATGAGTTTACAGTGAAACAACTTAAAGGAACAAGGCAATAGTAGACCTCTTCTTCCTTCTTGTACCTCCTAACTGGGAATGAAGATGCCCCTTGTTTTCTCCTGTAGGGATGGGTCTTATTGGGGTGATTTCTATATTAACAGTAGAAATGGAGTCGATGTGTTGATCCCAGGGTAAAACAAGTGTTCTTTGTCAGGGTCCAGGGATAGGATTCAGCAGTCCATAGGCTTGGATGAAGAAAAAATATTTCTAAAAATTTTCTTGAACCTCTAGCAGTCTCCAGAATTATAAATGTAGATCGATCGATTGATTGATTGATTGGAAGAGAGAGAGAGCACAGCCTAGGGGCTGGGGGGTGGCAGAGGGAGAGAAAGAATCTTAAGCAGGCTCCACACTCACCATGGAGCTTGACTCAGGCTCCATCTCACTACTCTGAGATCATGACCTGAGGCGAAACCAAGAGTCCTACGCTTTAACCCACTGAGCCACCCAGGAGCCCTTAAATGTAGATTCTAAATCATAATAATTAACTGTTCCCGTGAGTCTGCCACCAAGAGAAATAAAAGATTTGTTCCTATCACATAACAGTTGTTGTAGGAATCTTGAAAATATCCTTTATACTCATCACTATTTCAAAATATGGTAGCTATGAGATTGCAGCTGGATCTTATTATTTAATATGTTAATAAAGACACATTATTATTTACTTATTTATTTTTTAAAAGATTTTATTTATTTATTTATTTATTTATTTATTTATTTATTTCAGAGAAAGTGAGAGTAAGAGAGCACAAGCAGGGGTGGAGGAGGGGCAGAGGGAGAGGGAGAAGTAGGCTCCTCATTGACCAGGGAGCTTGATGCCAGGCTCAATCTCAGGACCCTGGGATCATGACCTGAGTCGAAGACAGATGCTTAACCCACTGAACACCCATGTGCCCCAAGATACATTATTTTATTATGAAGTTTTAAGAGCCATTTTGATAAGTGTATTTCTATATAATTATCTATTTAATTGTAATCATATGTATTTTATTTTATGCATTTAAAAACAGTACTCTGAGGAGGGGTATAGGTATCACCATGTTGTCACAGGGGTTCATGGTACAAATAAAAGTTTTTAATACTGGCTTTAAAAGGACATTCACTAAAAATCTTTAATTCTCTTCAGGGAACAAAATTTTCAAAATGTCTTTTAGGGAAGGAATTAAGTTGAGGCAACTAATTCCTCAATCTCGTTGTTTCTTCTATTTCGCTACTTGGCCCATTGAACTCATGACAAACAGCACATGTGCAATAAACATTCATAGAGAATGACTCTCCTTTGTCTTCTTGGAGAAATGAGCAGATTGCTAAAAACACACTGAGTTTGGTTCATGGGCACTTCCCAAAAGGAGAGATGGTTTAAGATGGAGAGTAAAGTAGAAGGGGAAGGGATATCTGCATAAAGAAATTAACCGAGGACAGGATCTTACCATGAACAAGACTTTCTGCATGAGTCTGAAAACCATATTTGTCTTCATGTGGGAAACCATGCTATGAACTAACCTTTCTGCATCCTTTCAACCAGAGGTAATCAAATTATGCATGAAATAATTAAATAATTTTATTTTCAGTTGACAAGCATTAAATTTTGTGTTAAATCTCTTCACATACGGGAAGATATTTGTTGCAGTAACATCTCCTAATATATGCTATTCTGGAAACCATTATATTACAATTCTTAATCTAGGTACAGAAGTGAAAAGTTCTAAGCATATGACTAGCATATTTTGATGACTCATATATATCAGGAGGAATTCAGAACTTCCATATGATTTTTCTGGTAGAACTCTCTTAATAGTGTCCGTCTTTACTTTGCTACCAGAGATCATTTTGCTTGGCTTGCTACCGCTCCCCTTACAGCTTATATTCTTCCAGTGCCAAACTCTGTGGTTCATAAAAGAGACCATATTTCTCATGACCCCAAACATTTGCCCTGGCTGATTCATCGCCCATGAACGTTATTCTGTTCTCATTTACTCTCTGCAACTTCAAGATCTGCTAAGTCATCATGTCTTAGAAAAACGTACCCTGATCCCTCCACTCATTCCAGATTGGGTTACCCGCCCCTCTGTACCATTAAAGTCCTCTGCCCATCTTCTAGGGTCAGGAACTGCTCTCACTTCCCCCTACCCAGACCTTCCCACCTGTACTCAACATGATGTTCCAGACTATGAACTTCTTTTTTTTTTTAAAGATTTTATTTATTTATTTGACAGAGATAGAGACAGCCAGCGAGAGAGGGAACACAAGCAGGGGGAGTGGGAGAGGAAGAAGCAGGCTCATAGCGGAGGAGCCTGATGCGGGGCTCGATCCCGGAACACCGGGATCACGCCCTGAGCCGAAGGCAGACGCTTAATGACTGAGCCATCCAGGCGCCCCTCCAGACTATGAACTTCTTGAAACTAGAATTATTTCTTTGAGTTACAGGCAAATGTCAGGCCCTCAAGATTTTTCTGTAGAATCAATTGAATGGCTAAGTTAATGAAGTCAATAAATAAGACTATTGTGGCAGGTAATGTGAAGACTGAAGGGTGGGTAAGGAAGGGTGGAGAGGCAAGCTGGTCCCCGGCAATCTCACTTCCGAGATGCTAAGAGAAGTGTGTGTGTGTGTGTGTGTGTGTGTGTGCACGCGCGCAGGCACCCACGTTTGCATGGGAGTAGCAGTAGTACAGAGGAGGTGAGATTTATAATTGACGGTAAATAAATACTTTCAATGTGGCAAGTATGAATGTCACTCAGCCACTTTCTGATGGGTAAATGCTACATTTCTCTAAATTAGAGAAATTATTTCTGTATGCTCACCTACATGATGGCAGAAAAATTCAACCTCTGTCATGTTTGAGAATTCTCTCTTATTCTCCAGGGGTTCGTGTGAGGATCTCCTTGTCCTTGAGACGTCTTACCCTGCAGAGTCCTTATCAGCTATTCCATCTGCTGTGACACTTCAGCTTCCAAGGTACTGGTCAGGGAGCGTGATCAGGAAAATCAGAGATGGCAGTCATCATGGTCCCTTCCTCTACTGCACACAGGACCACTGAGACCCATAGGGCCTCAGAATCTCTAATGAGACTGAAGGAAATCATTCATCTTCGATTAGGTAGCTTGTGTGGCTTCAACTCCAAAGCCCTAACCTCCATGCTCTCCTCTGGGGAACACAGTCCGGGGAAATTTTTGTACTGCATGTTGGCAAAAACAGAGTTGGAAATACCACTCATTCCTTTCTTAACAGCTCACCTTGCTACACAGGTCTTCAGAAGCAACAGAAAGTTTTATCTTCCTCCTCCCAAAGTCTGCCCTGGCCCCAACCCCAGTCCACTGGCAGGCCAGCCACTCTTTCTCTTTGCAGCAGAGAAGAGCTCAAAGCACAGAGCGTTGGCTGCTGTCCCAGTTGTCTTCATCCTGTTCATGACTCCAAGGAAAACACATTTCTGACTCAAAAACAAGCCGGAGGTTTCTGTTGAGCCCTCAAATATTTTCCCAGAGTCCACTATAAAAATAATAAGGTTATGTTGTAATTTTAAACGATTTGTTCAAGTTCTTATGGCAAGACTCTGCTATAGTTTTGTTTATCCTGCAAAGAGCCTCAAGTCAGCTTCTCAACAAAATGTTTTCCAAAAACTAATGCCGACTTCCCTCTGCTGACCCAAATCTCAAGAAGAGTTAGCATTTGTTGTCATAATGCTCTAAACAAATACTGATAAGCACAATTGTTTTGCAACTTGCATGATTTTGGCAATCAATACTCATGCTAGCATTGTTACTTGGACTCAGCATTAATGTTTTCTTCAGAATATTTTACTTCAGTAGTATAAATATACCCTATATTGCCAGAGACGATTGCTAGACAAGCATGGTCATCATGTCCTGAAACTTGGCTTCATTTTGAAAACAGTAGGAAATTCATGAGAGAGGTTTTGGGAAGAAGAAATATTTTAGAGATCTAATCCCATAATATTTATGCTGTCATACAGATAGTAGTAACTAGGCTTCACTTCTAACAACACTAAAAATCTACTCCATTCAATGAGTTCAACTTCGTTTTAAAATAAACGTATTATGAGAATATGAACAAATAATATTGGAGACCAGGGGTGCCTGGGTGCCTCAGTCAGTTAAGTGTCTACCTTCGGCTCAGGTCATGATCACAGGGTCCTGGGATCAAGCCCCAAGTTGGGCTCCCTGCTCAGTGGGGAGCCTGCTTCTCCCTCTCCCTCTGTCCCCCAGCTCATGCTCATGCTCTTTCTCTCTCACTCTCTCTCAAATAAATAAATCTTTTAAAAAATAATATTGGAAACTAAAAGTGCATAACTGGTGAATATTCATTTACTTCCCTTTGCTGTCCATTAGGAGTAATCCCACCAGTGCCAACTTGCTGCTTGAGCATTTGTGATGCAGCAAAAGTAGAGCCAAGACTGGAGTGTCTGCTTTGAATTGGAATAGGCGAGATTTCACTTTTGGAAGAGAAAATGCTAAAGGTGTAAGGAAAGGCAGGAGCCCAGGAAGTCTTGGAAATGTTTTATTGGGGGGTTGGACGGAGTATGGGGTTGAAATGATAGAGCCCTCAGGGCTTTGCTCCAGGTCAGGCTGTGTGTGGTTCCAAAGGCAGGGTGGGAACAGGACTTTGAGAAGTACTCTCATGGCTCTGAAGCAATCCCCTGACAGACTCTAGTGAGGAATTTTTAAATGCTAGGTTTTATTTACTTTTTTTTTTTAAAGATTTTATTTATTTAGTTGACAGAGACAGCCAGCGAGAGAGGGAACACAAGCAGGGGGAGTGGGAGAGGAAGAAGCAGGCTCCTAGCAGAGGAGCCTGATGTGGGGCTCGATCCCGTAACACCAGGATCATGCCCTGAGCCAAAGGCAGACGCTTAACGACTGCACCACCCAGGCGCCCCGGTTTTATTTACTTTTTGAATAGACTATACATTCACAAGGCTCAGAAGTAAATGTACTATGAAGTTTATCAGGAAAACGTCTCCCTAATGCTCCAGGCCCCCAGCCACCCAGGTTTCATCCCTGGAGGCCACCGATATTACCAGCTGCTCGTTTATCTTCCAGAGGCATTTTATACATATACAAGCAGATAGGCATTGGTATTATATAATCTCCCACCTCACTTTTTATACCAGCGGTAGCTCACTACACAAATTCTTCTGCGTGCTGCTTTATGTCTTTGCAATATTTGGGATATCATTTTATTTTATTAGCTACATTCCTCATTCTTTTTCGCAGCTGCAGAGTATTCCATTGTAGCCCTACACAAATGTTGCTTAGCCAGTTCACACTTTTGGAGCTTCCCGCCATTTGCTATGATTAAATACATGGTGCAATAACTACTCTAGTCTTAACTTGTTTTGTACTGTGCACGCCTTTGGCAGTCTGGCGAAGCCTATGAATTTCTTCTCACTGTGACGTTCTCTTTCAAGCATATAAAATAAAATTCTTAAGATTAAATAAACGGAAACCAATTATACTGAAATACAGTTATCAAAATATTTTTTCTTTAAAAATATATGCACTTATTTATTAATGAGTTAAGTAACAAGATCTAGCAGTGGGACGAATAACTACTCTAATTTCAAAGTATGAATGAACATAAACGATATTTCAGAATATCTGCAGCGACTGTAATATGACATAAAAGATCTGATTTTTACTGGTAACAGAGGCACAGGTTGATCCTACTGCGGTTTCTTGCCTACTTTCATAATTAAAGGAAATGAGAAATTTCAGTTAGATTTTAATGAAAACAAAAACACAGGTTTTCCTCCAACCAATTTGATGAATCCCCTAGATTTTCCTGTGCAGCCCTTATTAAGAAGCCCTGACTTATGCAGACATCATTTCCTAAATATTCAAGTATATTTGTATATACTTAAAATTCCCAGAAGTGTTTTAAATTAGCATATACTAATACGTTTGTCCTTGATTGCCTATTGTCAAATTGCCAGAAATATGGGCACTCCCCCTGCGTTGAACAAGGGTGTGTTAGCAAGCATTTTCACCTTTGCCAATCTGAGAGATGAAGAGTAGTATCCTGGTGTAGTTTTATTTTGGGTTGGTCTTACTAAAAGCAGACTTGCGCATCTTTTCATATATTTCAGAGGCATTTCCTATGTGTTCATGTCCTTTGCTTATTGTTTTATTGGTGTGTTGGCAGGTTTGTTGCTGCATGAATCACAGAGACAACGATGGAAACAGCGCCCCCTGGAGTTAAACACGGAGGCCCTACTTGCAGATTTACATTGCTGTCCATTGTGTTTTTACCTCAGATTATTGTTTCTTTGAGTCATCCAAATCGGTTAAAATAGCATCTGGAATCCTTCGGGCACTTATTTAGGTGACAAGGCTGCCGAACACAAAATCTGAAAGAAGTCACAGCAATTTGGTAACTGCGATTATCTCCAGCAAGGGGTGGGGCAGGGAAAAGGTATGAAAGAATTTTTACTTTGACTTTTTTTCAATGTTGTAATTAGGTATTATTTGTTTGCAACAAATAAATGATAAGAACGAATATACGTGATGAAAATTCAAATAATACAGAGGAGTATACAAAGAACAGTAGAAGAATCTCTTTTTCCAATGTTCTTTCAGGATCGGAATTTTAAGAACAATGATGCGGGGGTTGCTTCCTTGAGCCCAAATTGTGATTTTGAAATACCTTTCCTCTAAGATCCAGGGCTCCTGAGAGAAATAACTGGTTCCAGGTCTAGGGCAGGAAATGTACAAAATGAACCTGGTGCGTTGCGTTATACCAGAGAGCAAGAAGTTACCCAAGACTAGTAGGTCATCGCCAAAGAATGCAGGACCCAACTTGACCAGAGAGAGGGCAACTTGAGCATCAGTAACGATAATAACTTGATGGCCTGAAGTGCAAAGCAAAATACTAATCTGAAATACTGAACAAAATAAAACAGAATTTGTCATACTAGGAGGGTAAGTGGTCATACTGGGAGATAGCAGAGGCCCAGCCTTGAGCTTGTCTTTGATATGCAAACCAGACAATCCAGGGCCAGAGCTCCTCTCTCAGACTCATCATCACAGGAAGCAACATCCCTCTGCCTGGACCACCCCAGGGCCAGATGCCAGGCACCTAGGGGCTATCCCTATAGCTGAGAACTCACTGAAATGACTCAGACTAGCCAATCTAAAATGGTGTAGCCTGCCCTGCTTTGACTTGCCCTTGAAGCTCCAAGTAAAGTGGCCTGGGCTCTCCCTCACTCTGGCCCCTTCTGCTTCCTCACCATGCTGGTGTTTTTTCCAGGTGGCCCTGCACGTCCTGTTTCCAGGGCTGTGAGCATAATCTATTTTGTTTCCCCAAACTTCTGTGTCTTCTCCGTGGCCATACCTGACTGACCATTACATAAAAGAACATAGAACACCGGCACAAGATATTCCAGAATTATCTTGTGTTTTCCTTGCTTCAGTTCTAGAATCAGCCATTTCTTCAAAGAGTCTTGGTTCTTTTTATTGGAGAATGGCATTTAGAAACCAATATCTGGGCCTTAAGTATATTTTACGTACAATGGTATTAACCCTCGTGGCAATACTTGCTCTCCTCTGACCAAGTCCCCCAGGTTGTAGACAATATGGTATAATGGATAAGAGAATGAGCTCTGGATTTAGACTGCTTGAATCCAAATCCTAGCTACCATGCCCAAGGTGTGAGGCCTTGGGAAAGCCACTTAAGCTCTTATAATTTGATCACCTATGGGATGGTGTGTATAGTACCTACCTCAAAACATTGTTGCGAGAATTTAGTGAGATATACACGTAAAGTTCTTAGACTCATGCATGGCACACAGGAATTACTCAGTTAATATTTGTGGAATGAATGATCCGATCCTCATGTTGATCAGAAACTCTTTCAGAAGAATGAAAATGAGAGGAAAATCCTGATTGATATCTTTTTCGGAAAATAAATAAAAAATAAATTTGTCAGAGGTCCTTAAAAATTCCCCATGATAATTTTTAAATTATCTTTAATATATTAGAGAAGTTAGAGGATATGCCTATATAATGTCACATATGTGATCGTAGGGGAAAAAATGTTTTCCACCTGTTTATGTTTCATGTTCTTTTTTCTTTATCATAAAAAAAGCCAGGAAGAAATACACAAGCCTGGGGCCAAACCTAGAGGTCACTCTGTATCTGGAATTCTGTTTCCTACAAGCATCAAGTCATCATAGAAGACACGAGGAGCACTGGATAGGCAGTGAGGCAAGTGGAAGAGGAGGGCGGTCTGGAGGGACAAGGCCCTGCAGTCAATTCTCCCTGGTGTTCTCTTGAGGGGGAGTGAGAGCTGCCGAAACCTGCGTCTGCAAAAGGAGCTGCAAGGCCAAGCAGGGCCTCCACATCCCCGGTTTGCTTTTAATAACATTCTCCTGACAACTTGCAACTCCCATTTCTATCCCAAATTCCTGATTTAATGACTCACGGGGACAGCTAGTCTAAAGGCTCTCACCAGAGAAGCTTATTTGGTTCCTACTGGGCAGGAATAAATGCATCAGCAATATGCTAGATCATTTTTATGCTTCCAATTGGTATTTCAGTCCTTTTGCAATTCTTGCTCAAGGTTTTTTCCTCTTCTAAGTCTGAAAAAAGTAATTTCCAAATCACTTCGTTGAAAACTCATGACTCTGTAGAATCTTTCAGTCGTTTGCAACAGGCCAGACAAATGGTTTAACATGAAAATGGAATGGATTTCCCATCAGGGTTCCCAGAGTAGGCTACTACTGTGTTTTTGTGACCTAACACAATGAAGGGCGTTGTCACTAGATGATTCAGCTGGTTAGAATCTCAACTCCCTTTCTGGGGAGGAAATTTGAGGCGTGGCATTTATATGAGATGTGAGGGTAATGCTTACAGGACAGTAATGCTTCAGTTCTCCTCCATCGATGCTCGGCAGAGACTATGAGCAGGGAAGTAGAAGGAAGGTCAACCAGGCACCTTGGCCAGAAGCAAACCTTGTAGCCAACTCGAATCTATCATGTTTCCTTGCTGTCTGTCTGTCTGTCTCTATCACACACACACACACACACACACACACACATGCTCACACACATACACAGGGTCTTAGTTGCTCCACTGCTATAATGCCCTTCTCAGTAAAATTCCCTAGGGCAAAATCAACAGTAACCCAAGTTTTCAGCTCATTCAGTATCAGTGGGAAAGGTGCCATATTGGACTTTGACTGACAGCCACAAAAACCAGTTTGACTGAGAGTGGCAAGGCCACGAGGTCTAGGTGGAGTATTAACTCACCAACTTGGAACGGTTACTTGCAGAACGCTCACGCCGCCTCTTATGCTTCAGACTGCGTCTCTAAGAGTGTTGAAGTCATAGAAACGACTAAACACGGGAAGATTTTTTTATTCAGAACTCAACCACACATACACACATAAAAGCTCCTCTGTCACCAGGGATCCCTGGAAAGTGAAACCTAAAATTCTGCTCCGAGTCAACTGCCTTCGCTTCTCATTTTTGTGTGATCTTCAACTCCCAACTGATAGAAGCCCCATGGAGTTGAAATTCAATTGGCATGAGAGCAGGAGGGAGAGAATTTTACCACAACCTTTCTGGAAAAAGACAGGCATGTTTTTTATATAAGGTCCAAGGTCAGGTGACAAAATCCTTTTACACATTAGACTGGAGTAAAGGAAATGAAAATAAGCTTTAGTATTTCTTTCCTATACTAAATGTAGGAAAAAATTAATTACTATTTTTTCCTTCTAATTGTGCTCATACCTTGATTGTTGACAGCTCCATTTTGCTACAGTTAAGCTCAGTTTAGTGACTACTGCCATAACCTTCATACCGTGCCGTCCACCCAGAGTTCTGACAATTTAACTCACATTAGTGTAACATCTTCTCATTTGAAAAACACCTGGTTAATTTTCAAATCATTTATCTAATTAAAGTAGAACCCAATGATTAATGTCTTGGAATTTTGTTATTTGGAAATGTCAGATAAAAAGTCCTTTAGGGGCACCTGGGTGGCTCAGGTAGTTAAGTGTCTGACTCTTGATTTCCACTCAGGCCACGATCTTAGGGTCGTGAGATCGAGAGCTGAGTCAGGTTCCGAAAACAGCACTGTGTCTGCTTGAGATTCTCTCTCCCTCTCCCTCTGCCCCTTCCCCTGCTCTCTCTCCTTCTCTCTCAAATAAATAAGTAAATCTAAAAAAAAAAAAAAAAAGCTCCTTTAATTTCGTTGTTTTTCGTTGGTGAGGGTGTGGTGAAGTCATATAAGTAAGCCAAATGTGTGAAGGAAGAACATGAGTGTCTGAGTCAGAAAGACTTGAGTAGGAATCCAGAGCGTGTCACTCACTCGCCTTGTGACTTTAGCCTGCATATGTGACCCATCCGAGTCTCTGTTTCCTCACCTGGAGACAGCTCCACACAGCAGAGCCGTAAAGTTCAATTATGACATGGGAAGGACTGACACGTGTCTATTCTGCACACTATATAATTGTCCTTCCCTCCTTCCCCTAAATGTACAGAAACTGGATAGCAGTTTTGTCATTCTCCCTAAAGGCATCTGGGATCCGGGGAAGCAAGAGAATCACAAAGAGAACCAGCTGGTTGACCAGGCTCAAAATACACAAGCAGATGAATTAGTTTTAATTTTTCATTTGTTTTTTGTCTTTGTTTTCATTTAATCTGTGGCTCTCCTTCTGAACTGAAGTGAAACCCTCTAGATCTCAGTGGCCTCCCTTAGAAAATGAGGAAGTCGGACCACCTACCTCAGGAGGTTTGAACTCTGGCTAAGCAATAGAATCACTTAGAGAGCTTTCTTAGAATGCAGATTCCTGTCCCCACCCTCAGAGATTCCCTGTTTCCCTAGGGCTGAATCAGTGTGTGGTTTTAGAAACCCACAGGCCATGCTCCATTGAGACTCAGATGATTTTGAGGCCCTCCACCATCTCCTACGCCCAGTTTTATTACAAAACCCAAGGAAAAGATATTCAAACTAGAAAACAAGTATTTGTATGTTGGTTGTCACAAGCATGTTCTGGATGCCCTCAGCTCACCTATCCCTCCAGGAAGCAGGCCGGCCCTTCTGTGCTGCCAGACCCACATTTTGAGCTTCAGACCATGGGGCTGGCATCCCAGGAGCTGCCTTGTCTGCACATGGCAATGAGACCTGGGAGATTCCCTGGCTTGATGAGGGGGCAACAGGACCGCTGTGAAATTTTGAACTACAACTACCAGACGGGGATGGGGGCATCGAGGAGAAAGGTTGATGAGGGTGAAAGTGAACTCTGGTTTAATCTTGGGTCAAGAAGCTTATTTTTAACCCAAGAATAAATTGAGCTACAATCTAAGGTGAGGAGAAAGCCAGGAGATTGTAGCTATGATGGCTTAACACTGCTCCTTCTCTTTGCCTTTCTGTTGCTTCAGTTGTCCACCCTAATCATAGTTTCAAATAAAGGATCCCTCCCAGCGTCTCTGCCTGGGCCTATGCTCACCTTTCCTTGATGATGCCTGCTCCTCCATCTGCATGGATCACAGGTGGCTCCCAGCTGCCATGTTTATTCAGTCCCCACACATGTGGGCATGCCCCAGCCTTGTCCAGTGTAACTTGCGTAGTTCAGAATCTGAGGCTGATGGGTCTTTGAACAGATTAAAATGTAAACTTGGGAACTGTCAGTAGCCATATTCTTTTGTGTGGACCATGAAAGAGAGAAATGAATCTGCATTAGGAAGAACGTGTTTATGGATAGAAGAGTCAAAAAGAGACAAGATGGAGACTTAGGACATTCTGGATTTCCTATGGAGTTCAGTTCCCCTGTCCATGTGTCCTAATACCCCATCTGCATCCCTACCTTTTAGTTTATAATTAATGCCCCTTTGGTTAAGGTAGCTGGAACTGGCTTCTGCTGCTTACACAGTTGGCCCTTGAACACCATGGGTTTGAACTGCATAGATCCACTTAACTCAGATTGTTTGGACAAATACAGTACAGCACTGTAAATGTATTTTCTCTTCCTTATGATTCTCTTAATAACATTTTCTTTTCTCTAGTTTACTTTATTATAAGAATACAGTATAGAATACATATAACACCCAAAATATGTGTTAGTGGACTGTTTATGTTATCAGTAAGCTATTACTCAACAGTAGGCTACTAGTATTCTGGGGAATCAAAAGCAATATGTGAATTTTCAATTGTATTGTGAGGGGAGTCCGTACCCCAACCCCCGTGTTGTCAACTGTAATCAAAAAAGCTCTAACGAGTATGGCTACCATGTATTTATCACTATATTTTTCGTGTACAAACCAGTGAGAGACTAGTGCTTTCCCAATGAAGAAGGCAAAACTCACGTGGAAGAAAGCAACCAGCAGCAAGAGGTCTGGGCTTAAATCTTCCTCTTAGAATCCCACAACGACATATAATCATGGACTATTGACATTAGTTCTTAAAGGTAACTCATTTCACTGCCTAATGTCATAGCTAGATAATACTGGAAGAGCTTTTAACCCTTGTGGATTTAACTATAAAATGCCCATAAAGATTCTGTGAAGGCGAGGGAGCTGAACCATTCACTCTCTTGAGGTTTCTTCCAACATTAAAACCTCTGTGTCTATGGTACTTGATATTATCTAAAGGAGTTTCCCTTGGAAGCCACATTCTACACATCAAATGGTCAGGAGAGCTCACCCTAAGAAGTCATACCAGCTGCCCGTGTGAATGACAGGTAAAACTGAACACTTCAAAATTTAAATGTACCGGGTGCCTGGTTGGTCAGTTGGTTGGGCGTCTGTCTGCCTTTAGCCCGGGCCATGGTTGCAGGGTCCTGGGATTGGGTCCCACATCGGGCTCCCTGATCAGCAGGGAGTCTGCTTCCACCTCTCCCCTCCTCCCTGCTCGTGATCTCTCTCTCTCAAATAAATAAATAAAATCTCAAACATTTTTTTTAATGTAACAAATGCCAATTTTGCCTAACTTTCCATAAGACATTCTGGCTTTGCTTAAAAGCAAATAACTTCAGAACTGAGCATATTCCACTCCCCTGTTTATTTGAACAAAATTTAGCACTTGCTATTGAGAGGCGATGAGGATACACATCAGTGTATTGTGGTCTGATTGATGCTGGATGGGGGGGTGTGTTCAAGGACAACGTGGGAGGGATGAGCAGGTCTAAGAAGGAGGCAGGTAGGGTGTGACCGAAGGGGTCATGGAAAAAGTGATGCATTCGGCCAAGGGAACAAAGCCGGGTGGGGTGGACCACGGTGTGAAGGAAGAACACGGTCTTTCTGGTAGTGGGACAGTGTACCCAAAACATGGGTTTGAGAACCAGTGTCCAGTGCTCAGAGACCTGAAGTCCTGTGGCGAATTAAAGACCACTCTTTCCAAAGGTATTTGTGCATTGAGGCTGATTCCAAAGGGAACCAGGGAGGTAAAAATGAACTTTTAATGTCACTGTGAGAACGCCTGTATCTAAACACCAGTCACAAAAGATAATAAAAGGATCCAATACATAGTGGAGTGGTGGGATCCCAGAGAAGTAAGTATATCACGAAGGGAGTAGAGACATCTTCCCTGGGACAGTGGGCTGACGAAAAGAGTAAGTAATAATAAGTAGCATTTATTGAGTGATTGCTAAATACCGGGTGCTTCGTGCTTTGCACACATTGACTCACTTTGCACATTGCACCCTGTGAGGTAGTTTCTATGATCCTGTTTCACGAGGCTGTCTCCCTCCCTCTCCTATTCCCCACTCCTGCACTTATCACTAATGCACAAGGTATTTTATTTATTTAATATTATTTTGTATTTGTTTCTCGCTTTCTGATAGAATGGACTCTCTTTAAGGGCAGGGACTTTCTGTTTGTTCTGTTGACTGCTATATATACATACCCAGAACTTAGAAAGCATAGTAGGAGCTCCATAAATATTGGTGAGCAAATAATGACAGAAACCGAGGTATGGAATGGCTAATAACTTGCTTGAACCAGTCCGGCAGTGGCAGGACCTGGGAGCAATGGTGTAAACTAGCTAAGGGGGTTTCTAGGGAGGCCATGGCTCACAAGGAGATATAACAGAATCGAAGGTGGAGGGACTGGAACATCAGCCTGGTAAGAACAGGCTTAAAAATTCATCGATTCCCTTATTTATTCAGTTAGCTTTTCAGCAAATATTTACTGACTACCTACCATGTCCCAGGCATTGTTCCGGGCCCTGGGAAGCAATGGTGGACAAGGCCAAACGGGTTCCCCACTCAGAGGAGGGGAGACAGACAATAGAAAAGGAAACAAGTGAATACACAGAAAAATCTCAGGGATGATAAAGTTTGAGATGATAATAGAACAGGGTGAGGTGATGAAGAGTAGCTGAGGGACAGTGCATCCCACCATTAAATGGGGTCTTTGGAGAGGGCCTCCTTGAGGGGATCTGGCCGCAGGAAGCTCTGGGAGAAGATAATGCTTACAACAAAGATGATGGGGGTGGGGGAAGCAGAAGTTGGGGGAGGGGCAGGGGTGGGTCTTGGAGAGCGGGAGGGAACCCAGAACGTGTCCATGGAGATTTTAGCTCTGCACAGTAGGCCGAGAGCTCACAGCCAGGAGAAAGGCCTGTAGGGCAAAGTCTGGCTAGGACCAGAGCCAAGTGGTTAAACAATTGTCCAGAAAAGCATATCTGGTCTTAAACCAGGAACCTAAACCAGAAAGGACCCTGATTTAGGTTACCAGCTGAGGGGCAGAAGCAGAAGGCACTATACAGAATGACAGGAGTGTGGGCAAGGTGGACAGACTCCATATTATAAGTGAATTCGGTCAGCTCAACCCTATAAGTGCCTTACACGGAACGGCAAGGCGTCCCCCACAATTCATGCACACTCTGTATGTCTGCCTCGAGCTGAGGAGCCACTGGAGGTGGGAGTGGCCTCAGGGAACATCTAATACAGATGATATTTACCTGGCCCGTGGACCAGGCCAGTGATGCTGAGCGAAACGTAAGACTCATTCGGAGTGTTCATAAAAAATTCAGATGACTGGGCCTCATCCCCCATAATTCCTATTTAATATGTGGAGAGTGGACCAAGTCTCGGCATCTGCGAGGCAAATGGTCTCCAGACAGGGCCCACCTGGAGAACTGTGCAGGAGAATCCACTAATGGGCTTCAGGGAATCCAAGAAACCCCTGAAACTGAATGAAACATGTGTGCTTGCATACCTGTACATTTTTGGGGGGGTGGAGAAGGGAGGGGCTATATCATCACAAGAGTCTCAAAAACTCAAGAACAACGGATCTTGTCCTGCCCCATGTCTTATAGAGTAGAAAACAGAGTTCCGCGGATGTGATGACTTGCCTGATCCACAAGACTGGAAAAGAGTGAAGTGAAAAGTCACTCCCGACTTTTCGTGCGCCCCTCACTCTCTTCTTCAGATGCTGCTGACTGTAGGGGTGAGGGGGAAGGGGACTAAGCACTCAGGAGCAAAGTCATCACAGGATTGCTTGCCCCATATTGGCCCCAGGTGGGATAGATCAGCAGCGTGGAGGCTTGCAATGATGATGCCTCCACAAAGGGCCCAGGCATCTGGACACCACCCCAAGCCCTGATACTTGTGGAACCTTCTCTCTATTAGGACCTAAAGCCAGGACAGAGGGTGCATGGGCCAGGTTGTTGGATGCATGGTGGTAACGGAGTGACGTTCTCGTGAAAATCTGCCTTCCCACACCTGAACAGGCCGGCGGTTCCAGCCTCCCCTGCCTGCGCTCAGTTCTCTCCACCTCTTTCCTCAGGCCAGTCTGGATCACGGCCCCACCTTTGTTAGTATGTTCCTCCCAGTCCGGATTCTATGTGACTAACCCCAGCTAGCCTCCTCAAATTTGGTGTGTGTCCTGCTCTCCAGTTTTGGCCCAAATCCTTCAGACTCTGGCCGCAGCCTGAGCTCCCAGATTTGCCAGCCTTGCTCACCTTCCTCTTCTGAACTAATATCTTAGCGTTTTGCCTCTTCACTCCCTATTCTGTCCCGGGACAAGGCGCCTCCAGTCCTGGCCCCACCTGGTCACCCCGGCTTCCCCCAGTCCACCTGGCCTGCACAGCCTGCTATTCAAGGGCTGAACTTCTTCGGAATCCAACCCCTCCTTCTGCAAGGCAGCCGCACAAGAAAGTCAGCGTAAGCCCCTTCCTCTGCCTGCATCTGCGAGCCTGTGACAGCTGGCTCAGGGGCTGGCTGGTAGACCACGGGAAGACCCTGAGCCCTATCAACAGCCGTGCCTCCCCACTCATTCCAGGTTATCTCAGTCCTTTCCCCGCTCTGCTTGCCAAGTCCCTTTCTCTTCTGTTCCTTTCTTTTTCCTTTTCCTTTTTCTTTTTTCTTTTTCCAAATGTCTTTTTCTTTTTATCCCTCCCCCATGCTTTAGGCCTCCCTTGGCCCTTCCCGGCATCACTTTGCCTGTGAGCAATACTCAGGAATAAAAAGGTGCCCGAGCCCTTTGTGTTGACTAATGCCAGCTTTGTTTTGGTGCCAGGTTTGTTTTGGAGGCACTCTCCGGGAAAGCTGGACAGTCGGAGCAGTCCTGCAGAGCATGCGTTAGGCAGAGGGAGTGTTCCCAAGAGCCTCCTCAAGCCCGTAGGGCATGGCTTTCGGACCCCTTGCCTCCCACAGACAGGGAGACCAGCTCAGGGCTCAGGAGACTGGCCCCAGGTCTGGAACTGAGTCCCGGCAGGGGTGGAAGTGAGCACGGAGCGTGAGGCTGGAAGCCGTCCAGACAGCTGCCTGGAGCAGGACCGCAGCGCGCTGCCTCGCAAAGCCTCCCCCCGCCCGGCCTGCTGCGGACACTCGACGGTTACTGGAAAGTTGTGTTAGCCGCTCCTGTCAGTTCTCTGTCCTGGGAAGGAGCCTCACGGTGAATGTCTTGGTGAAGATTAATCATGCTCTTCCTTGCCTATGACTGAGGCTGTTTCCCACGTCCTACCCTGGTTTCGCTTGTCTCCAGGATTGCAGCTGAAGGGCGGGAACTTCCCCCCACTCCCCCCACTCCCCCCACCCGGACGGGAGCCTGCAGTCAGGACCAATGAAAGCAAAGTACCTCAGCCACCCGCTGACTAAGAACCTAGAGTATTTAAGAGGCCCGGGAATGGGCTGAGAACTGCTTTTGCTTTCTTCACAGACGGGCACGCTCGCCTCTGACTCGGGCCATCACTGAGTTGCAGAGCAAAGAGGGAAAACCTCCCAGGCTCTCTGCCACCATGTGTTACGGCAAATGTGCACGATGCATCGGACATTCCCTGGTGTGGCTGGCCATCCTCTGCATTGTGGCTAATATTTTGCTTTACTTTCCCAATGGGGAAACAAAATACGCCTCTGAAAACCATCTCAGTCGCTTCGTGTGGTTCTTTTCTGGCATCGTAGGAGGGGGCTTGCTGGTAAGTTCTTCAGGATTATTCTCAGCTTAAAAAATTCTCTTCTGTTAATGCGGTGTTTTCATGAAAAGGTTTCTACAATGCCTACTTGCAAATCCAGTGATTTTTGTTCGTTCTTCTTTGGTAAGCAGAGCACACAAAGGTTGAGATAGGTCTGGTGTATTAATTTTGTTAGACGTTTTACAAAATCCTCTTTCAACTAACAGTGAACGACCTTTTCGCTATGCTCTCTTACTTTACTGGTAGAAAACAGGTATTAGCTTTTACATCAGATCTGAGAGACTATAGAGTTTCTAGTACTGAAGGGGGTTGGCATTTAACATTTGCTCTGGGGATCTGGGAGGACGCCGCTGGTCCTCTGTCTAAGTCAACAGAGTTTGGGGTCCAAATTCTCCGCAGGTTATTCTCAGGCATCTGTGACAGGAAAAAACCCCATGAATTATGAGTGTATTGCTATTTAGAAAGAACTATAAATTTTCTCCTTTATGTAACCCTGGGTGTGGCGTCTAGGAAAAATCCTACAGTTAGCCCCAGATCAGGGTCTGCAGCTAACAGTGGAATGTGTTGTTTTTTCCAAGGTTTGTTTTTAATTGAAGTGAGAGGAATTTGCCTGCCAACCTGGGAGCTGAAAGTATTAGCTTCAACCACAGCATGGAAAGAATGTGGATGAACTCGAGTTTGCCACTTTAAATGCTGGGATTGAGAATTCTAAAAAGACATTTTTAGGGAATTGCTAGTACTACACAGAATATTTTTCTTAGTCAAGAAAAGACACTACAACATTGACATTTAATCCATTATTACGAAGCATTGTGATCATGTTCACGTAATCATTTGTCCTTCATATAACATAGCACCTGTTTAGGCTCCTTTTGATCTCAAACTCAGAGTATTTCATACTTACTTTATTTAAAGAGCTTTATTGTGAAGCAACAACCATACAATCGTATCATCAAAGAAGCAGTTCATATTTATTATGCGGAGTCTTCATCTCTCCTATTTACGAAAAAGTTTCAGTTATTCTATGAAAGACTGTTAGTATCGTCTATGTTTTACAAGGGAAAAAAATCAGATTTAAAGACGGAGTTTAAGGGTTTCAAAGCAGAGCTCCCTCTGGGACAGTGCTGGGAACTCTTGTGGAAGAAACACTTTTATAGGTTACTCTTTGAGCCCTCCCACCCTGCACGCTGGCCCCAAAGAGTGCTTGACAACTACACGCAAACAAGCAGGCACTCCGCTTTAGAGGGGTTTCCTTCTCCTCATAGGGGCACATTCTTTGAGGTACTTGGGCAAGCGAACCCAAAGCCATCCACCACTGTCAGAAAGAAATATATCCTACCCAAAGATGCTTAGCCTGACCCTTACCACAGACTTTGATTCGGGGGAGAGGCAGTGACTTTAGTTTGCCTGTTTTCGAACCAGATGTTCCTGCCGGCATTTGTGTTCATCGGGCTGGAAGAGGACGACTGCTGCGGCTGCTGTGGCCACGAAAACTGCGGCAAGAGATGCGCGGTAGGTCCTTCTGCTCCGGGGGTGGAAACGGTCCCTGGGAGGCGGCCAGGGCCACGCGGGCTCACGTCCGCTCTTTCTCCTCTCGCCAGATGTTTTCTTCTGTACTGGCTGCTCTGATCGGAATCGCAGGCTCTGGCTACTGCGTCATCGTGGCAGCCCTGGGCTTGGCGGAAGGACCACAATGTCTCGATTCTTCTGGCCACTGGAACTACACCTTTGCCAACACCGATGGACAGTGAGTAATTGTTCCCTGTCGGGCCACACGTTCTCATCCACCGCGTGGTATAGAGGCAAACCCACCAGGTTAGAACGGCAGCAGTGATCCGTGCCGCCCTCCGCTCAGCCAGGTGTCTCCACACTGACTCAGGCACCAGGCGGTGGTGTCAGAGCGTGGGTCCCTGACCTGGAGAAGCTCTCGGTGCTTTTTAATGGATTCCCTAATTCAGCCGTCATGATACTCTGTGAGTTGACTTCCACTATTGCTCCCATAGTACAGGTGAAGAAAAGGAGGCACAGAGAGTTGAAGTAACTTATTCAAAGGCACATTGCTAGGAAGGACATGGGCGGTCAGGATTTGAACCCAGACAGCCTGGCTGTAGAGTTTGTGCTGGTACAGTGTGTCCACCATACCAGAACGATTAGCTGATTTTACTATTTTATAAGAAAATATTGTGGACCCCTTACATAATATGGATGGAAAGCATATGAATTTAATCAAAGCCCAGGGTAAATCATACTACTCCCATACACACATTCACATATAACATGATAACTACATACAACAAACCCTTTATTTAAAGTGATCAGGCTATAAGACAGGTCTGACACTTGACTTTAGCATCAGGATAATTTAAGGACTTTTATTTTATGTTGATGCTTACTTCTTCTCCATTATTGAGAAAAGATCAGAAATAGCTGGTGGAAACTGTTGTACACGACAAATGAATGACATCCGTCTTTGAATTTTGAAAAGCTTAGTTATGAGATTGATGAATGCAAATAATATGAATAATGAATTTCAATTGTCTTTACATCATCAAGACTGCTTATCCCTTATGGGTTGTGTAGTACATATAGTGAGCTCATAAATCATGAACATGGAATTACGTGGAACTGGATTCCATCCCAGCTCTGCATTTCTCCCTCAGCAACCAGGAAAAAGCGGACTGAGCTCTATGCTTCCCAGTTACTTCATCTGTAAAACGAAACCAGGGGCAGTTGTCAGGAGGATTAATGAGATGATAAACGTGAAGAATTTGTCATGGAAGCTGACACGCTCTGAGCATGGCCTCTGTTAGCTGTTACTACTCTCTCCTAACTTACAGTGAATACGGCCAAAGTAGCCTCTGCAGGAAAATCAGCGCTTAGAGGGGTTTGAAATTTCGATGGTCAAAATGGTTATTGATCATGATTCAGCTTTGTTCAGAACATACTGAATGTACTGGTAGAAAATGGTTTTTCATGTATGCACAGACATACACACAGCTGCACAAACCCACCTCTAAAAAAGGTCGTGATGAATGCAACTGGAATGCAAGGAGAAGTGCGAGTATCACTAAACAGTTTTATAGCTGTTTGAGTGTATGCCCCTCCCCTGACCCACCCCAGCTTCTGTAAGAAACTTTCTGCTTCTAGATCATTCCTCACTTCAACCTGTCCAAGGATTTCAGTATGGGAAATAACTAATGGTCACAAGCCAGTGATTAATTGCTCAATATGCAAGTGGGGCCAAAGAATCTTTTTACATTGTGTCCTAAAATTACAAGTTCTTTTCCCCACCGTTAGGCAGAAAGACAGGGTCATAAGGACAGACTTCTTTTTTTTTAATCAACAAATTGAATTTCTGATTGGCTCAATGAACCATTCAAAGTTAGGTCTCTAATTCCAAGCCCCTTTGTTCTGCTGTTTTAGGAAAAACTGATAAGAAAAGAGTTATACCAGACCTCTTTGTGGAATTAAGTCAATTGTAGATTTTCCCACACGATTGAATCCTATTTCATTAAGGATCCAAATGCTTTATAATGTAGCAAAGGCTGAGATTCTAAGAGAGTAATCAGAGATAGAAATTTTTCAGACTGTAAGAATATTCAAGGATTTAGAAAATCTCCTAAGTCGCATATATATGTATAATGACTTTGTGTGTGTGTGTATGTGTGCGTGTACGTGTGTGTGTAGTCATATGTGACTTCAGCATGGTTTGCTAACATTTCACAAAGTGGCTTCAAATTATTTATCATTCAATGACTTACAAGTGTTGAGTACCTACTATGTGCCAGATACTGGTCTAGGGGTTACATATACAATGGTGAGAGGTCTGGTTCCTAGCTTCATGGAGCGCAGACTTGGAATAGGTACATCAGCAGGTATTCTCCCGGCCTAGGTTAGTGCCCTTTCTCACCCTTGGTTTACCTGATCAGTATACTTGTTGCGTCATGATTGCATCTTGTCTCCTCCCTTAGAAGCTCTGCTCTTCCAAGACAAACCCCATGCCATGTTCACCATTATATCCCCAGCCCTGGCGTGATGTCTAACTCACAGTGAGCGCCCAATAATCTTTGCTGAATTTTATGTTTGTCATTGCAACACGACCTGGGCTAAATTCCTCACTTTGCGAAATGACTTGGACTAGAAAAATTTCATACAGGTCAATGAATTAATTCATTTCTTTTTTCTGAACAGAAAAGCACCACACACAAAGCAGCTTATGAGACATCCCATTAGGTGTGGTCATGTGTCAGAAGTTTCTTTTTTTTATCCACAGGTACCTTCTGGATACTTCCACATGGTCCCAGTGCACTGAACCCAAGCACGTTGTAGAATGGAATGTCTCTCTGTTTTCTATCCTCTTGGCCCTCGGTGGAATTGAATTCATCTTGTGTCTCGTTCAAGTAATAAATGGAGTGATGGGAGGAATATGTGGTTATTGCTGCTTCCGCCAACAGGTAAGAACCTGTGTGAAAATGGCACAGCCTGACCTTGGCGTAGTCAATGACTATAATACACCGCTGTTTTCATCATAGAGAAGAAAAGGCAAAAGAAAACAGTGCTCAATCTACCAGCATTTGTTCCTATACCATCTTTGTGGCAAAGCATTTACAGCATTCGCTTTTGCTCTTGGTAATAAGCTTCCTTGAGAATCATAGTCCCTGGGTTATCTTGGTTTTTTGTAGTTGGCTCTGTGTATATAAGGAAAATGCTGTCCGTAGACAGAGTGTCCCTTCAAGAGCAAACTCGCTGCCCCTTCCGCTGGCCCTGCTCTAGCCAAAAAGACACAACTTTGCTTGCTCTCATATTCCCGACTAGCATACACAAATAGTTGTCAACGTTCATTGCATGAGGCACTGAGCTGCACTCACATTTCAGATGAGACTATGAGTCGGGTTAAGCAGTATGTCTACCATCACCTAGTCAGGAACTAGCAGGCTTCAAACCCTGGCTCATCTTAAGCCACGGCTCCTGCTCTCAACCTGTATGCAATACTTGCTGTTGTTTTGCATTTTTTTTACAATTCCTTCCTAATAAGGAGTCGCAAAACTGTCCCCACAGCTAAGCATAGAGAATCACTAGTAACCTTTGAATAGCAGTTCGTGAAAAGCCTTTCACAGTGAAAGAAAACCAGGAAGGACTTGTTTCCTGGGGATATGATTTCAGAAAGAAGTATGCATTTGTTAGTAGCAGGGAAAGTTCTTATTTCTATATCCTCCTTAAAAAAACCCCATGTATTAATGAATTGATGGAAGTCCAGCTTTGGCCCAATTTTGGAGGGTTTGTTTTATGCATTATTCTGTAAAACAGGATTAGGTAAACAGAAACTTAGTTTCTATTTTCCTAATCATTGGTTCGTTTGGTTCAAGGTCTCTTTCTTTTAAAGTAAGACAAAAACCTAATGAGAACTGAAAGCCCACTGCTACCATGAAAAACCTTGCTGTAAATAAATGGAAACTTTCTAAAATTTTTGAGGGGAAGTTAAAATAAAAATCTAGTTTTCCTTATCAGGCGAGTACAGCAAGATTAATAATTTCCTTTGGGAGCCTGCCAAATTTCCAAGAAAACAACACAGTGGGAAACTTTCAATGTGGAGTTGTTTCCAGGCAATACGGTCCGGGGAGAGGCAGAGAAGAATCCTCTCAGAGTTACTCTCATGTAACCTATCTCTAGCCTTGAATTTCATGCAAGGCAGAGTTTAAATTAGGTGAGGGAGGCCCCGCTGGCCATCAGCACTTGTGCGTTTTGAAACGAGGCATAATATGTCAATGGCCGCATTGCTGTAGTTTGGCGGAGTGACCCTCCTCCCTGAGTGGGGGTTGGGGGGCAGGGGGCAAATAGTCCCACAGGGTTTCCCATCTGAGTCACAGTAGGGGTGGCTTCTTCCCAGACACGCCCATGCAGATCTGCTACCTTTATTTCTCAGACAAAAGACACTTTCAAAGGGCAAGGTTTTTTAGTGTAGATGAGTCAAGTCTGTAACTTGGTAGCATTGAATTGGGAAAGTTACCCACATCGAGTCCACCCCCGGGTGAAACTCCCATGGCATTATCTCTAAAATCCCTAGGATTAAAAATCTACCCCAAACACATTCAGAGCCAACCCAACACCAGCAAGCTGCGTTTTCATGGCCCTTTCCTGCAGCTTTTCCTCCAAGAGGACAATGAGTCGGTTGTTTGTTTAGGAAACATTCCGTGAGCATTGTCGAAGCTCTCAGCTGAAGTTGACATCAGCCTGCTTGATGTCTGCTTCAAACAGGAATTTTTTGGACACAAATGGCATCATCGTTCTTTGTTTAGCCTGATTGTGACCTAATGCCGATCTCGTTTTCTTTGCAGCGATATGACTGCTAAAAGAACCGTCCCAAGACAGAACCACGACCTCCCTCGATTTCACTGTAATTTATATATTTGACTTGTATTAATTTGTAAAACTTTGTACCACTGTATCATATTTCACATATTCTACTTTTATAAATGTGTATAAAGACTGGCATCTTCATGTGACGTCAGTGTTTGAGCGTAGCAAGCAAACTTTTTTTTAGGACTGAGAAAATAAAAGAGGGAATTTATCAACTGAATGACGGTCGGTCCTCAGCGTAGCTGAGAGAGACTCTGGCCTGAGTAATGTTTTTGAGAAGAGTTATAAGGATAAGCATCACGTTCCGATTACTACTATATGTGCATGGGTTTATTAAATGCAAGATGTCTAGTTGTTTTTTTTTTTTTAAGACCATGAAGGAGAAAATCCAACAACTTGAAAAGATGTGTTTTTTTCACTGTTTATATGGTGTTTCCCATTCATATGCCTGCAAATCTCTGACAAGAGGCCTTTATGAACTGGTCTGAGTTTTGCGAGAGACATTTGCCCAGAGCAAGAGGGCTGGCTGAGGGTGCCCCAAGCTCAAGGGAGGAGTCAACATGAACAACGCCGCGGGTCCTGCCGGATCCTAGCTTTCTCTAACACGCGGACAACTTCTTGTCTTTCAAAGACAAGCACTAAGGACCTTTAAAAAGCAAAGGCCTGGCTGCTTGGACCAGAAAAAGATGGGAGACGGAATAAAGCAGTTTATCAACATCATGGGAAAATGGGGGAGGGAGAGGAAGGGCAGGAGGACCACGAGGAAATAACCCCAAAACTCGATGGTAGAAATCCAACAAAATAAAGTATCCACTACCATGTTTTGTCTTGTTTAATTTCGTTGTCCTTTATTTCAAGTTCCTCCTTTTTTCTCCCTATTTCCTCCACCCCCACCCCCAAGCCTGTAGGGGCTGTAGAATTGGGAAATTCTGAGTTTTTTATCGGACCTTCTCTGCCTCATCCTCGCCCTCCTCTCCTACCTTTCTCTGCTCTCCACGCATTGCTGTTCCTCTGCCATCCGTTGGGGTTGGGGTCGGGGTCATTATACCTCTTAGGTAATTTTTCTTTCTACTGGATTCTCTGGGCGTCAGGCTCCTGCAGAGAGTCACAGACATTTTCTCCTTGACATTTTTTATCTATTGTACAAAATTAGGCTCTTTTGAGGCTCTTTTTAATTGTCTTCAGAAGCGTTCTACTTTTGGTGTTTATTGGCCTAGGCAATCGGCACATTAAGAAAGAAACTTCTCGGGCTGGTGGACAGCAGAGCTCCTCCTGTGTGCAAGGTGCCCTGCAGTGGCCTCTCGACCAAAGGGTTCGAGTCTTTGTCGTGTCTCTGTCTCTCTCTGACAGTCTGATGAAGACTACGGACTCCTTGGAAGAATACTGTTTAAAAGTGCACAAAATAGGGGCGCCTGGGTGGCACAGCAGTTGGGCGTCTGCCTTCGGCTCAGGGCATGATCCCGGCGTTGTGGGATCGAGCCCCACATCAGGCTCCTCTGCTATGAGCCTGCTTCTTCCTCTCCCACTCCGCCTGCTTGTGTTCCCTCTCTCACTGGCTGTCTCTATCTCTGTTGAATAAATAAATAAAAAATCTTTAAAAAAATAAAAAAAATAAAAGTGCACAAAATAGAGGTGCCTGTTTGGCTCAGTTGGTAGAGCATGCAACGCTTGATCTCAGGGTTGTGAGTTCAAGTCCCATGTTGGGTGTGGAGTCTACTTAAAAAAAAAAGTTCCCAAAATAAAGGTATGATATTGTATCTGATTGTGATATTTTATCAAAATATTTTTGGAAATTGTGTTACAGTTACCTTGACAGCCAGCTCCATCACCCCAACATCTGTAGACAGGGAGACAGAGATCACGTGTGTTCCAGCAGGGGTCTAATGAGTGGGTCTAAGAACAACTCTGCTTTTGAGACAGGATGCCCATTAAAATGATATTTTGAGAAACCTGCAACGATTTTAATATGATACAAAAATAATATATAATTTTGTATTGTTCCTCAAAACATGATCAGTACTGTGAGTTATTGCCTATGGTCATAACAGAGGAAAGAGTAAGTTTTCATTACAGGTTAGTGAAAACATTGACATTTTTTTCTCACCAGAGTTTGATACCTCTCCCAGATATCTATCCATGGGCCTCTTGGGAATTTTTAGGCACCAGATTAAGAACCCCTGAAATAGAAAACCCAAAGAGGAGGTATAATGATCAGTAATAAGCACCTTTCGCCCCTCTAAATCCATCCTCAAAGGCAACAGCAATAATAATGATTAATCATGATAGTAGTAATAGCAACCACTTGTTGGGGTTCCTTCGATTTATCAGTTACTGTAGTTAGTTTCTACACATTTATTTCACTGAAATCTCTCGGCAGCCCTAGGAAGAGGTGTTTGTCTCCCTGTATAGAGTTAAAACTCAGAGAGGTTGAGTCATATGCCCTAGGCCCTATTTTTAACAAGATGGAAAAACTACGATATGAATCCAGGTCAGTCTAACATGAAAACTCACACTTTTCTAGTTCCTCTCCTTGTCCCCCTCTGCCTCTTTTGCTACCCCTGCCTGCCCAGATGCTGGAGTCTCATCTCCTCCAAACTGACTCAGCCTCTCCACCCACCTGCGGGGGCCTTGGACAGGCCCCTGCGACCCTTGGTCATCCCATCCCAGAGCTGAAATTGGAGTGACTCCAAGTTTCCCCTAGTTTGTAAATTCTTTAATAGTAGACATTGCCATTGTCCGGAGGAAATAGCTGAAACAAATTACCTTCTATCCTGGCTTACTTATATTTATAACCCACACTCCGGGTCTATAATATTCCGAACCCTTCAATTTGACTGGAAATTCCCTCAGAGATTGTACCGAAACAGCTTATTATCACCTGGCAACATACAAACAATAAGATTCCTGTACACTCTGAGTCAGCTGACTAGCACACATGGCCTGAAGGTTAGCTAGCTCCCTCTGAGTATCCACTTGCCATAATTACCAGATTTACAAATAACCAGCTATAAACACATGGAACTCTCGAATAAAAGTCTGGGGAAGTTGATAGAGTGTTCCCTTCACTACAGTTTGTTTCTTGTGTGTGTGTGAGATCTTTTTGACTGTGTTTCCTCTGACGCTTATCCCCGGTGAGAACAGGTATGGGATTTGGTGCAACTTTCCAGAAGAGCAACTATCTATAAGGTCTGCATGTCCTCTTTAACCCAGTGTGTGTGTGTGTGTTTGTGTCTGTGTGTGTGTGTCTGTGTGTATGTGTCTGTGTGTATGTGTGTGTGTTTAAAACTATACAAAGTGCCAAAGACAGCGGAGAACTTTCGTGCTCTGAGCAGTGGGGAGAAAGGATTTGGTTATAAGGGTTCCTGCTTCCACAGGATTATTCCAGGATTTCTGTGCCAGGGTGGTGACTTCACACGCCATAATGGCACTGGTGGCAGATCCATCTACGGGGACAAAGTTGATGATGAGGATTTCATCCTGAAGCACACAGGTCCTGGAATCTTGTCCCTGGCAAATGCTGGACCCAACACAAACAGTTCCCAGTTTTTCATCTGCACGGCCAAGACGGAGTGGTTGTCTGGTTGGCATGCGGTCTTTGGCAAGGTGAGAGAGGGCATGAATATCGTGGAAGTGCGGATTGGTTTGGGTCCAGGAATGGCAAGACCAGCAAGAAGATCACCATTGCTGACTCTGGACAAACCTAATACATTTGACCTGTGTGTTATCTTAACTACCAGACCATTTCTTCTGTAGCTCAGGAGGGCACCCCTTCACCCCCACCTGCTCGAAATAGCCTATAATCATTGTGCTCTCGCTGCAGGTCTATGGTTCCATATTATCCTTATTCCCCTCCAATAGCTGGATTGCAGAGTTAAGTTCATGATTATAAAGTAAAAACTAAACAAACAAACAAACAAAAGGATGTTCAGTTTCCAGGAATAATTTTGGGAGTGGTGTTTATACCAAGAAAAATAACAAAAGCCTAAATGTCCAACAAGGAACTGGTTTGATAAAATGTCAGCACAATAAAAAGTTACTTATATTTAAAATACATATGCACCAAGAAATAATATTGGACAGATTCTGGGTGAGTTTTGTCTGGATTCATTTTGCTCATCTCTACTTTTGAAGTTTCTACAGTAAACACATATTACTTTTGAGAAAAGAATGCTTCATTCCTAAAATCGTTCAGGGAGTGGTCCACTTTGAAGTCTTTGAAGGAAAATCCCCAAGCATAGGAGAAAACCATTGTTCCTGTGGGTGGACAGAGGAGTCATTCTGTGGTGAACACTGGAGAATGGTTGTGCAGGCAATTAGCCAAAGGGATGGGCCAGGTGAGACAGGCAGTAACCACAGGCTAAAAATATGATAGGGAGGCCGTAACTCCCACTCTGTGTTTGGGAAATGTAAGTACATGGTGTCTACTTGGTCTAGCTACCAAATACGATTTTATAAATATCAACTACATATCTGTTTTTCCATTCCTAAAAATGAAAGTGATGAAAGGCTTTTACATCGAGCATTGGTCTTTTATCAGGGTTTTTGTAGGCATGGCTTGAAATGTCCTCCTTGTACTTTTCTGAGATGAGAGGGAGGGTTAACAACTGGTTTCTAGGACATGGTCTGGCCTGGTTTGCGGAAATGATTCAACGCATCTTACGTAAAGAAACCCCCCCAGGGTAGTACAAATGGTTCTCCCTCTCAACACAAAATATTTTTTATGTTTGCTCTTTGTCGCTGTAGGTGTTTTTTTTTTTTTTAATTGTTGTAGGTAAAGAAGGCTGCCTGACCTTTTAGAAGCTGGATTTTTTGTTAATTCCTGGAATTGATTAAGCAATCAATTCTCTTCCTTTCATACACACACACACACACACACACACACACACCACATATAACCACATTTTCCTACTCTACATCAGTTAAAAATCACAAACTACAGCTACATGAGACAACACAGGTGAATCTTACAAATAAGGAGAACAAAAGCCATCAACACTGTCCCGTCCCCCAGTTTTGATGACACCATTCTGTATGTACTCTCAACTAATATAGCTCAGTCCTTAAAGACAGAGGGATGGTGAGTCCCCTTATGCAACATTTCACACGCTAGTTTTTCTAGGAGCAATACTATCGTTTCCCCAGAAGGGCTGTTTCAAGGTGTCTGTAGCCACAAGTTGCATCCTATAAGCAAGACCCTGTGTCAAACATTTCACTTGTTAATTCTCACCACCCCACCTCTGTTCCATGTGTATAAATATCATTAATGTACAGACAGGCTCAGGGCCAATTGTAATGGCCGCTGGCATCACAGATGTAGATTGTACCCACAGGATTTGAAAACAAAACCAAGGTAGCCAGGTTGGGATCTCATGAAATACCGAACTCCATATTGTTTAAGGCAACCCCTTGGCTAAAGGAGAAGTTCTAAAACTACACTCAGCTCTCCTGGTAACCTCTGACACCTAGGTTAAAATTTTAGCCCTTTTAAGCCTTTATTTAAATTACTTCTTTAAAGGGTGCCTGGATGGCTCAGTCCTTAAGCGTCTGCCTTCAGCTCAGGTCATGATCTCAGGGTCCTGGGGTTGAGTCCCGTCTTGGGCTTCCTGGCTCAGCAGGGAGTCTGCTTCTCCCTCTCCTTCTGCCTCTGCCCCTTCCCCCCTACTTGTAATCACACACTCTCTCTTTGTCTCTCTCTCAAATAAATAAATACAATCTTAAAAAAATAATAAATTACTTTTTTACACGTAGTAAAATGCACACAAAAATGTATAGCTCATTGAATTTTTGCATGTCTATTCACATGTAACCACCATCTAGATCAAGACATAGGACTTCTTCGGGGTGCCTGGGTGGCTCAGTTGTTAAGCATCTGCCTTCGGCTCAGGGCGTGATCCCAGAGTCCTGGAATCGAGCCCCACATCGGGCTCCCCCACTGGGAGCCTGCTTCTTCCTCTCCCACTCCCCCTGCCTGTGTTCCCTCTCTCGCTGGCTGTCTCTCTCTCTCTGTCAAATAAATAAATAAAATCTTTAAAAAAAAAAAAAAAAGACAGGACTTCCAGGACTCCCGACAACTCTCTCATATCCTCTCCCAGGCAGTACGTACCCCACCGCCGCTACACACCGAGTGACTACAGTTCTGATTTCTATCACCATAGATTAGCTTTGTCTGTTCTTGAACTATATATAAATTGATTATTAAAGCATGCTCTCTTTGTGTCTGGTTTTTCTCACAAAACATTATGTTGTTGAATGCTGGCTCCCAAAATAGCACCAGAGCAATCTGTTCAGAAGACACAGCGGAATGTGCTGCTTACTGCCGTCAGGGAGAATAACCACCTTGAATGCGCTTTCACTGGAGGGGGAAGGAAAAAGTTAAATTTGAGATTTTGATTCTGGTTTAGGTGAGTCTTTCAATGTGAAGATTTGAATAGGATTTGTAGGACTTACATCGTTTAGGACTGTGGGAAAAGCAGGGCAAGGATTTTGAGGTGAAAGTTTCCAAGACTCTTGAGGTGTAAACTGTTGATGTTCTCTATTGAGGAGGTGATGGGTCTTTCCGGAAGTTCTATGACGAACAATAAAGGGCTTTGTCTGGGCAAGAGTATCCTGGAAGAGTAAGTAAACTGTGCTCATGAAGACTAAGGAATAATAAAATCATGGTAAAAGTAGACAGTAAGCTGTAGGGCAGTTTACAGTTTGAGTCCTCAGGGTCCAAGTGGGGGGTTGGAGGGTAGATGGTTTCCATTTGCAGCGATTTTGCTATTCGTCCCTGTTGTCTTCTGTAGCGGTAGTCTGTTCTCGTCCTTTGCTGTACAATGTTCCATTATTTGAAAAGAATATAGTTTATTTACTCATTGATTCTATTAGTGGATATTTGGGTTGTTTTCGGTTTTTGTATCTTTGGAAATACATTGCTATGATCATTCTTGTACATGTTTTTTTGGTGCATGTAAGAACACACTTGGGATACCTGGCTGGCTCGGTGAGTAGAGCATGTGATCCTGATTTCAGGATCGTGAGTTCAAGACCTACCTTGGGTCTGGACCCTATTTAAAAAAAAAAAAAGTGTTGGTTTGCTTTTGCCTTGTTAAGAAATCAAACTGCCAGTGGAGATTCTTTTGTTGGGCTTTAGTTAGCATTGCAAGGAGCCCAGAGATGCCCCCTGGCCTACCATCCCCAAGGCTTGGCTCATCTCTTTTCACCCAGGGGACTGTCAGTCACTCACTGGCTCAGTATTTCTGGACTGACCACTATGTGCCCTGCCCTGCACGAGGTGCTGAGGACGCAGCTGTAAACAAGCTTTTACGAGTTCCACAAGGCAGAGGCCTTGACTCTGTGGCTCACCATGGTATCCCCAGCTCCTAGAACAATGCCCAACAGACAGTAGGTACTCAATGATCGGGGTCAGCAAATCTGGTCTGCTGCCAGTTTTTGTAAATAAAATTTTATGGAAACACAGCCATGCTCATTTGTTGACATATTGTCTCTGGTTTCCTTCCTGCCGCAATGGCAGAATGAGCAGTTGTGAAAGCAAACATCTGTTCCACAAGACCTAAAATATTTACTATCTAGACCTTTACTGAAAGAGTTTGCTGAGCTCTAGTCTAGCTGGCCATTTGCCTAGCTAAAAGTTGATACTTCCATTATAATAGAAGAGGAGAAGAATGGGTATTTTTGTTATTTTTAAGCTTATCATAGAAATTAAAAAAATTTCTTAATAAATAGGGAAAAAATGAACCTGATTTGCCTACCACCCGGCTAGGAGAATGGATACAAGGGACCTATTAGTTTCCTAGGGCTGCTGTAACAAAGTACCCCAACTGGGGAGCTCAGAACAACAGAACCTTATTTCACAGTTCAAGAAGCCAGAAGTCCAACATGGAGGTGTCAGCAGGGCCATGCTCCCACGGAAGGTGCTAGGGAAGGATCTGTTTCAGGCCTCCCCCCTAGCTCCTGGAAGTCTCAGGTGTTCCTCAGCTTGTAAAAGGACATCCTCTCCCTGTGTCTCTTTGCATAGGCTTCTCTCAGTGCATATCCATCTCTGTGTCCAAATTTCCCATTTTTAGAAGGACACTGGTTGAATTGCATTAGGGCCTACCCTAATAACCTCATTTTAACTTGATTGCCCCCGTAAAAACCATATTTCCAAGTAAGGTCACATTCTGGGGTACTAGGTATTGGGACTTCAACATATCTTTTTTGAGGGAACACAATTCAACCCGTAACAGAGGAAGAGATAGCAGTCTCTGTCTGGGACTTCATCAGCATCTTCTGAACTAAACGGGGGCCCTGCGAGGCCTCTTTGAAAATGCCTGGGAAATAGCGCACACAAATCTTCCTGAAGAGTCACCACACCCATTGACATTCCATAAGCTCTAAGAAGTCTTGTCGTAAAACCTGTTTAACTCAAAACTTCCCAAATTATTTAACTCTCAGGGCCTAGGGCTACAGCTCTGGAAAGAAAGTAAATAGCAGATAAGAAGAAAAGCACAGATCTGGGACATGATAAACTTGTGAAGTGACAGTAGAGGATAGGGGTCAGAGGAGATTTTCTTTCTTTCCTTCTTTTTTTTTTTTTAAAGATTTTATTTATTTATTTGTCAGAGAGAGAGAGAGCGTGAGCAGGGGGAGTGGCAGGCAGAGGGAATTATGGGCTTTCCACTGAACGAGGAGCCTGATGCCTGACTCAATCCCAGGACCCTGGAACGAGGACCTGAGCTGAAGACAAACGCTTAACTGCCTGAGCCACCCAGGCGTCCCCAGAGGAGATTTTCGATGATGACCAGGAACTTAGGAGGAAAGAAAACATTTCTCAATATAATTAGCTGCTGTCTGTTCAACAGACAGCAGCTCTGCTGTGCTTTATCTGTGTTTGCTGTTCCTGAATAAGTGTGCAGGGTTACCACCCTTCTGGATCTTGCTCCGATTCTCTAGGAGAATATTGTGTGCCCTTCAAGGGCCCCAGCTCCTTAGGTTTTGTGGGGAGTCCTGATTTCCAATGTCACAATTTTGGAGAAGAATCTTTCTACTGTAGCTGTCTTGGTCTCCAAGTGGGAGACCTCTCTGAGTGGGAGAGACAGCAGAATTTCAGAGATATAAATAACTTAATTATAAGGCATTTCATCCCTCCATAATTTAGGGTCAAGCAAGATCTCCCACCAGCTCCATTTCTGAGCCCCAATGTGTTTATCATGGAGTGTGCTTGTATGCAAGTGTGGACAGTGGTGTGTATAGAAAGATGGAGAAGCAACTTCCCTCTGCATTTTCACACGCATCCTCTTGTGCATGGGTGTAGAGGTATAGGGAGCAAGGACATGCCATTGACATGAGGCAGGCAAAGCTTGAGGTTGGAGAGAGACAGAAACGAAATGACATATTAGTAACAAGTTTCTGCAAAGGCAAGTTGGACAATTCAGGCTTTAGCAGCCCTGGCTAGAGGGTCAGGGTGCCCTGTGAGTCAGGTAACCTGTGAGCAATAAGGCATTTCTTTGGCCCAGGGAAGCGTCACAGTAGAGGCAATGGTGAGTCTCATCTTGTATAATCAGAGAAGTATTCATGTTTACATCTTCAGGGCTCCCATATGCAGATGAGGACATCAGGGTCTGATAGTTTGTAGATGTGCCAGGTGAGAGAGAACAACGTCCAGGTATAGAGAGAAAGTATGAGCAGAGCTCCAGAGGCTCCCTTGACCTTCTTTGAGCATCACACTTTTCTTGGCTCCACACCTTGTATTCTCCCATCACCTCTACTTCTGAGGGTAAAGCAAACTAAACTAAATGGCTTCCATGGACCGGAAGTGGGTGGTTCTATTTCTCTTTTTGAAGATTCCTTCTTTTTGCTTTGGAAGTCATTCCAATTGGACTCTTCTTTGGGCTTTTATCAAATAATAAGCATATCCGAGTAACTAAAGATCCCCAGAAATTTGAATAGCTGAAGAACCATACAAAAAGGGTGCTGGGTTTCACTCAGGAACCCTGGATGTGGGTTACAGCTGTTAATCTTGGGCAAATCAGTTTTTCTCTCTGAGTCTCAATTTCCTAATTTTGTAAAATGGAGATGCTAATGTCATCTCTCACTGCCTATCAGGATTAGGATGGTCAAATTACAGCCTATATGAAATCATTATAAGCTTTAAGTTTTGTGTCAGATGACTGTTATTTGGTCCATGAATAAAGAGATTAGAATAGTAGTTCCATTCTGTTATCACTCTCATTAATTCTTGCCTCATTGTTCTCTTCCTCACCCAAGTCCTGAGCTTTGGGATTCAGTAGCCACCCAACATGTGAGGAATTTTGCATATAATTTCTTCTTTCAACCCTTAGGACTGGAGCTCAACTCTGGCTGCATATTAAAATCACTTGGTAACTATACCCCAATATCTCTCATGAACATAGATGTAAGCTTCCTCAACAATATATTAGCAAATCAAAAAAAGAATTATATATCACAGCTAAGTGGAATTTATCTCATGAATGCTAGCGTGGTTCAACATTTAAAAATCAATTAATGTGGTCTACCTCATAAACAGACTAAAAAAGAAAAAAATCACATACTCATATCAATAGATGGACAAAATCCAACACCCATTCATGATTTAAAAAAAAAACTCTTATCAAACTAGGAATAGAGGGAATTTCCTCAACTTGATAAAGAATATCTACAAAAATCTATAGCTAACATTTTACTTAAGTGAATAATTAGTCTTCCTGCTAAAATCAAGAACAAAGCAAGGATGTCCCCTGTCACCACTTCTTTGAATATCATACAGGAAGTCTTAGCTAATGTAATAAAACCAGAAAATGATATAAAAAGTATACAGATTGGGAAAGAAAAAATAAGCTGTTTTTGTTCACAGATGACATGATTGTATATGCAGGAAATCTGAAAGAATCAACAACAACCAAAAAGACCCTCCTAGAACTAATAAATGCTATAGTAAAGTTGCTCACTGATCTGTAGCAAGAAGGGCAAGTTTCTGGAGCATATGCTCCAAATTCGTTAGTCTTGCATCCATGGCAGACACCAGTAATCATTCCCAAACTCTTTCCCAGTGAGCCCAGACATGGCCTCAGGATCCACCTCAGCCCATCAAGAGGGCATCAGTAATTGACCAGAGGGGCCAGTGGAATCCCTTTTGGCGTCTCTGCTTTATAGATTTACTTCACCGTCAAACCAGGGTCGGCTCTACTGGATCTGCCTCCCCCCATTCCTTTCTCCAACTCCATGACTTGAAAAGTCTGCCATTTTCATAGGCGAGCTCTCCCACAGACTCTGAACAGACTCTGTGGCAGCTGCTGAGGCGTTAGGACAAAGCTGTACCTTCATACAGAGCTTCTAGTCTTTAGATCTCAAGGACTTTCTGCGAACATTAACTCATTTATTTGAAAAGTCTGGTGCTATGAGGACTAATGAGATAATGTTGATGAAACACTTAGTGTTCCCAAGATGAAAGACAGCAGGCTATTCATGGAAAAGGCATTTTTAGAGGCTACTGAAAACTCTCACAGGCATTGGCTGCCTTTTTCGCTTCCTGTGAATATTTTTTAAGGCCAGGAGACGAGGCCACAACGCCATTCTTTAGAGAAGGCTTGCTCGTGTGGGAGGAATGGCGGTGAGAACAGCTTGGTAGAACTCCATCCAGCATATGTCACTTTCTAATTTGATTATCATAAGCAAGTTTCTTAATGTCTTTCAGCTCCTCTCCCCTCCTGTGTCCGGTGGGAATGATAATGTCTGGCTCGGATAATGTAGGTGAGAACAGACACTTGATGTCAGCTGTTCTAGAGCTGGGGCCAGCTTGGGCTGATTTGAAAGGGCCACAAATGCACTATATCTGCACTTTAGTAAGAGGCAGTGTAGAGGACGGTGCTGATTAAGAACCCAGAGAGGAGCCTTCCTTTGGCTAACATGAGAATTAGGAGAACTCACATCTTTTAAAAATTTCCCTTATTGATCGATACTGAAAAATGAGATCCACACTGAGTCCACGGTGGCTCTAGAACTCGGGTTATGTCCATTCAGACCGTTGACCTCTCTATTCAAAACATATCAACTGGTTACTCCACATGGAGCTGAAGAATGGGGATGAAAAAGAAAGCGTTCATTTCCCCTATGTGTGAGAAGAAACCCTTGCTACAAAATACAGGTAACACATTTCATCAATTCTAAGACGCACGCTTTTGTCCCACTGTAACATACCTGAAATTGGAGCGTATCTTACAACTGAAGGCATATCACCGTTTAAATAACAGCATTTCTTTCCTTTCTTAATGGTTCACAGAACACCTTGCAGTTGATGACATCTCAGAGTCAGTGAAATACAGCAATAACTGTCTCTCAGGGCTGTTTGAGGGTTAAAGGGGGGTAAATTGGGGAAAGGCACCTGTATTATTTTCCACTGCGTAATGGATTACCCCAAAACTTAGCAGCCTAAAGCAATAAACTCCCCCCCCACCCCAGTTTCTGCAGCCAGGAATCCAGGAGCAGTTTAACTCAGGTTCTAGGTCAAGGTTGCTCATGAGGCTGCAAAGTGAACTAAGTCCACTGTCATCTGAGGCTTGACTGGGTATGGAGGATCCACTTCCCAGATAACATGGGGCTGTCGGCTGGAGGCTTGAGTCCCTGCAATGTAGCCCTCTCTGTTGAGTGGCTTATGACAAGGCATCTGACTGATCCTTGTCAGTGATTGTGTGTGTGTGTGTGTGTAAGTGTGTGTGACCGAGGGAGACAAAAGGCCCAAGATGGAAAGATGGAAGCTGCCAGCTTTTATACCTAATCTTGGAAGTTACGTACTGTCTCCTCTGCCATATTGGTCACACAGACCAACACTGGGGCAAGATAGGAGGGCAAGGATCACCAGGTGCCATCTTGGAGACTGACTCCTATACCACCCAACACATTGAGCAATGGAAAGAAAGTCAGAACTAAACATTAGTTTTCCTCCCTGTGTAGCACTCTTCTTTCTACCGAATATAAATTCTGTTGGAAGAAATTGAGTCTTCCTTTAGGGTTATACCACCACCAAACTCATACTTTCAGCAGTCTAGCTAGAGTGGCAGATGCAATGAGGGTGAAAGGATGCTGAAGAGAAGATTCTGTGTTTGATACTTGGTATGGCTGAGGATGGAGAGCTTCTCTTCTTGCTTCTGTGCAAAATGGAGACTCAGGATTTTACTAATCTCTCTTTTGAAAGAAATGCATCCAAACTCTAGAGACCAGTTACCCAAGAGAACTCAGCCACCTTTAGGTGACCTTTACAGAGCAGTGGTTTGGCACCAGATGATGGTCTAAATACAAGAGCTCACAGGACCTTAGACCGAGGCTCTTTTGTTTGGGTGAAGGACACTGGCTAAGCAGATCATCATCTGCCAGCAGAGTGAAAAGAATAAACAGATGATTGTAAAATTCTGGAGCCATTAAATCCTGATTTCCGAGGTATCATGGGATGTAAGAAGCTTAGTTATGCAAGGTGAAGTGAGAGCAGCCCTGGATATAGCCCCACATACCCTAAGTCTGGTTCTGAAAGTGTGGTCTCGGTCCAGCATCATCATTTGGGAACCGATTTGAAATGCAAATTCTCAGTCCTCACTTAAGGTCCACTGAATCAGCCTACATGGGAATGGAGCCCAGCGAGCCATCTGTGTTTTAATAAACCCTCCAGGTGATTCCTATGCTTACTCAAGTTTGAGCACCACTGCCCTGAGAAGTTTGAGGACCCCGCTCATTGTAAAATCCTTTCCTTTGATTATGACATATCCCAATAGTCATAGCCCCCCATCTCCCGTCCGCACACACATACAAAGCAAAACTAAATTATAGTGTTTGGGGATGTCCTCGGATGATAACACTATGAAGAAAAGTAAGAAAATGACCAGTGTAAAGTCAGGATAGTGGTTACTTACGGTGAAAAGGGAGGAAGCCGTGGGTTGTGTAGGAAAGGGCACGTGGAGGGCTTCTGGGATAGGAGTGTTACCCATTTGAAGGAGTGTGGGAATGCCCACTATGCGTCCAGCATGGGTTTGAGGAAGGCAGACAATGCGAATATGATGGCTGGGGATTTGACACATCCATACCCCTGCTCCCAGCACATAGTGGCAAAGCTATTCTTTTCATTAAAGTAGAGTCTCAAACAAATGAAACCCAGCGTCAGTATATTGTGACAAAATATAGGGTGTTTTCCAACACCAGCAACCAATTTTCCAATACTCTGGACACCAACTAGGTGTCCAAAAATTCAATTTAATTTTGATAATAAGTACTTGGAGTTAGTATCAGATTCCACAGATTTAAGAGTTCAGTCCCGTAAGACTGCCCCCACTTCAGACACTAGCCTCAAGTCCTGGGCCATTCGTACTTCAGGAATTCTCATTCCCCAACCCTTCACCCCTGGGATCAATAATTTGCTAGAATAGCTTATAGAACTCAGGGAAACACTTATGTTTGTCAGTTTATTATTAGCATATAACTCAGGAAAGCCAGCTGGAAAAGATAGGACAAGGTATGGGGGGCGGGAACACAAAACTTCCATGCCCTCTCTGGGCACCCCACCCTCCTAGCACCTTAATGTTCACCAACCTGGAGGCTCATAAAGTCTGTTGTTCAAGAGTTTTTATAAAGTTTAATCTGCAGCCCCCCTTCTACTTCCTGAAGGTCAGTGAGTGGGGCTAAAAGTTCCCACCTTCTAATCACTTGGTCTTTTCCGTGACAGCCCCATCCTGATGCCGCGTAGAGACCTCATCCTAAGCGACCTCATTCCCATAAACTCAGGTGTGGTAGAAAGAGGCTCATTATAAATAACAGAAGACATGCCTATCACTCACGAAATTCCAAGGGTTTTAGAAGACCTGTGCCTGGAATCAGGGACAAAGACCAAATATATTTCTTATCATACCACACAGAAAAAAAAAAAAAAAGTTCCAAGAGGGTCAATATGTCAGAAAGAACTTTCCCAGTTAGATGTGACAGAAACTCAACTCTGATGCCAATGAGTTCAAGGGACTCCAGATCTCCAGCAGTATTGTCTACACCCTTTGTTTTCTTAGTCTCACTCTGTCTCCTATTCCTCTGCATGCCCTGGTGGGTTGGTCTCATTTCTCTTATTGCAGATGAGCTTCTGCTGTATGGCAGTGTGTGAGCAGAATACATTGAGTGAAATAATTCCTTACTTAAATGATTTATCATCTTAGATTAGTGAACCCAGAGGAATGAGAGCTTGTCTAACCCAATGTCCATAAATAAACTCCAGGGATGCACCCTAATTGCCTTGCTTGGGTCACAAGACCAATGTGCCGTGGTCCCCAAGTTGAGATTTTGACTGTCTGGCATAGGCCATGTGTTTACACCAGTGGGTAGTTAGGGATGGCTGGGATGGACCAAACACGCCAAGACCGCATGGAATGCTAGAGGACAGTTGCCCAAGGACAGAAAAAAGGGATTCTAGGTGGCCAAACAATAATACATGGCTGTTATTATCAACAAACCAAATGAAAGTTCATTCACCCCATCTGTAGCAAGCCAATAAAAAAACTGACACAGAGTTTTTGCAGGGAAGAAAGATTGGCTATTTTTTATTATGGCAGCACCCACAAGAATAGGGAGTTAATGTTCAAAAGTCCTGAACTCCCTGATGACTTGCAAGTGTGAGTTTTTAAGGGCAAAATTTGGGGGAGGAGTCCTCTGAGAAAGTGAATGTTTTAATCAGAGGCCCAGGTGGAAATGCTACCAGGGGTCTCCTGAGAAGGTGGACTCCGTTGATTGGAGGCCCACGAGGTCATGCTGGCAGATGTTACTTAATGTCTGGTCCCCTGGAGGTCTATTCCATGAGAAGAGACTTGGAATCTGAAAAATATCTTTATTCTATAGGTTAGAAATTTCATTAGGTGCATCTAGTGATTCTATCTTTAGGGTAGTGCTGATTAACTACTTGTAAGCTCATGGGGTTGCATTCGTATACGTTCCTTTGGATGATAAGCAAGCATTCCTATCTCCTGAGCCTAGACCTACGTGTTTCCTGGCTGGTCCAACCATGCCTGGGATGTATGACCTGATAAGATGGATGCTGGCTTCACTATGAGTAGATTTGATGGGAACCCCACATTGGGGTACTTTGCACCCAACATGGAGAGAGGGACATGGAAAGTAGAGAGCAGAGTGAGGTGGCTCCAAAGACCGGCTGACGTTTGAATTCAGCAGTTCTTGGAGAAAGACGTGTGTTCAGTGGTGGGAACAGATACTGAGGAGTCTCCCTTGACAATCCACTTTGACTCAATCCTATCTCCCATCTAGCTGCTGGGTAATTCCTTGGCCTTTTCCAGCCCGGTAGTCTCTCCAGAAATGGAGGTGCAGGGTAGTGTTGCAGAAAAAGGCTGTCCTAGGAGGCAGGGCCCTCAGTCCCAGATATGTCCCTGACTTGATGAAGTTCATTCCTTTCTCAATGGATATGACCTTAGACCAGACCGTATGTAAGCAGATTATGGTAAAAACATGCACAGGGCTGGAAGTGGGGAGAATTGGAAAGATAAAACACCCCTGAGGGGGTTGGATATATGTATCACAAAGGTATTATATTATAGATCTGTAATTTCCTTGAAAAATAAAAATGATAGAATGAAAATATATTTGGTATTATTTTATCTTAGCCCTATAAGCTAATCTTCTCTTGTACTTCTTCACTTCTTTTTTTTGTTTTTAAGATTTTTATTTATTTATTTTATTATTTGAGAGAGATAAAGACAGAGGGTCCATGGGCAGGGGAAGGGGCAGAGAATCTCAAGCGGGACTTCAGGCTGAGTGTGGAGCCCCACGGGGGCAGGGCGCGATCCCACCACCCTGAGATCATGGCTTGAAGCCACCCAGGCACCCTGTCTTCACATCTTTAGTGAGAGAAGTGCGAGTTACTTTTCCTTATGGGCCAGGATAGAAAATAGCTTTGTGGACTCCTGGGGGTAGTTTTCCCTTAAGAGGATACATACCAATTTAAACCACAGAAGACAAGTAAGTAAAGGGTGTACAGCCTAGATCCTCTAGGGAAAGATGATACAGAGAGGCCCTTTTTGTTTGGGGAGTTGAGCGGGGTGGGGGATGGGTGTTGGAGGTAATGCTGCTACCCCACGTCTTGGGGACCCCTGGAAAGAAAGGACGCAGAGAATTCTGTAAACAGTGGAACCCATTCCTACTCAGAGCTTCAGGGGCCAGCTCTGAGTGTAGAGACTAAAAGAGCTAGGTTGAAAGGGAAGCCACATGGGGGCCGTTGACAGAGCCCGGTGCTGGAGGAGGGCACTGCCCCTGCAGAGAGAGCCCTTGTGGTCCCTTCAGACCCGGTCAAAAAATGCCGAGGGCTCCTCACAGCAAGGAAGGCGGTTAAGGTGAACCAACCGGTCTTCAACAGTGACACCATGTGGCCGAGGGAAGTAAAGACAGCACTAGGATTGAAGGATCTGGGGCCAGCCTACCCCCAAAAGAACGATGTGAGAGGGGGCAGGTCAAGAGGAGGACTGACCTTTTTGTTACTAGGCTGGGTGGGGGGCGACAGCTATTTTGTTTGGTATTGGTACTTTGGGTTTTGGGAGCAGTTCATACTAATTAAATACATTCTAAAATAAATGTTATAGACTATAGATTTTCTGAAAATCTATAACTACATCGTTTTGCCTTTTTTCGGGTTTTGCTGAAGGCCCTGAGCATCGAACTCCAGACCGCTGAACACAAGCATTGTTTCGTTTCCTCTTTCACTGCATGGTATGCCAACCTGTTTTTGGAAAAGAAGAGAGAGGGAAGAGTGGGAGGACCCAATTTTTGAATTTCAAATGAGATTACACTGGGGTCATTACATGTTTCTCTAAGTTATCTTTCAGCTCAAATGTCTACGGTTTTATATCGAACTGTTTTATGTTTTAAGAATCTCCTGGAAAACTTATTCATGCTACTCATTATGAACTTCTAGTTCAGTAAATGTTCCATTCATTTCCAGCTGAATACCATAGTATTGGTTTCTCAAAACATTTATTTGTAAGTGTATTGGGAATAAGACTGTGTAAGCTAGTCAAATGGATATAGTCCATGTGGCTTAGAGTGTCATTCATTGAAACAATAGGTAGTGTGTGAGCCCCACTATGTCAGCATTGTTCAGGTCATGGAAGACAGAAAGATATAGAACAGAAAATGGCATCTTCCGCAAAGAGCCTTCCTGGCTGGAAAGAATCACAAGATGCTATAAGAGCAGAGAGGAAGAAGATCTGAGCCAGTCTCAGTTGCTAGCCCTGATTTTGAGGGGCATAAGGCACAGATGAATGCCAACAACCAAGCACGGAACCAGCCCATGAAATTAGTAATTACATGCAGGCAGGGCTGCTCAGAAGCCGTGTGCTGGGTGTTGGAGTCAAGACTACATGGGTTTGAATCCCAGTTCCACCACTTAGCAGCTGTGTAATCTTGGGTATTGTTACTAAGCTCCGAGTGCCCCAGCTTCCTTGCCTGTGAATTGGAGAGAATACCTACCCTGGGAGAGGTTGAAATTAGATAATATTGGCAAAGTGTAATGCTGAGCAGGATTGCTCTATAATTGAGATTTATTTTAATAAGGACAATAAATAAAAAATTTGTGGCCAATCAGATCATCAGCTCATTTTTCTTATGTTCAAATCAAGAACTGACCCATTTAATAAAGAGTTGATGGTTTAGACCGGATGAGATTTACCATATTTCTCTAATTTTCTGGATATTGGCCTTTGCTGTACATCAGAATCACCTGGGGAATCTTAAAGCTGATGCCTAGACTTCAACCCCAGAGTCTGATGCAGTTGGTCTGGAGTATGCTTTGAGCTTCAAGATTTTTAATCATGAACTGATGGTGCAGCCAAGGTTGAGACCCACTGGTCTAACTGAATATGGAGAGTGAGCAGATCTGTCCTTGAGTCACAGGCAACCAAGGCAGTTAGTTACTGATGACGTTCCCCTTATATACCTGCATTCTGAGCTAGATGCTGTCCTGGAAACAACCAGTGGGAGAGGAAGTCGCCTCCAGCACCTGGTGCTAAAAACTGATGGAGGCACCTGTAGTTCAAACCCCATGAGGCATTTGTTAGTAGTAGCAGGACATGTTGCTCTGCCAGCAGCGATGGGATGTCTGGAACAGCTGCAGTTAGAAAGGTGGATTCTAGGGACAGCTCCACCATAGCCCAGCCAAGAAACTACTGGCAGGTCATTCCGTCTGTCTCATCTTGGTTTTGTTATCTGTGTGTGTGTAGAGAGATGAGAATATTCTTCCGGCATGACCCACAGACCTGTTCTTAGGTCAATGAGTTATGTTGGTAAAGCACTTTGTAAACCATAAAATACTATATGAATGAAATAAAATACCCAGTAGAGATTAGACGTTGCATTTTTTGAACTAAAAACTGTTATTTTGTATCATTTCTGCTGTCCAGAGCTAAGTTTTCAAACACCTTGTACCAAATTGTGATGATTGAGACCATTTTCTGTAGTGATTCTATGTACTAGGTTTCACAAAAACAGTACAGCAGTGAACTCTATTTTCTATCCTATTCAATAATTTATCGTAATAAACCTTTTGAAAAACACCATCTAGGGTATGGGCCTACAGGGTAAAATGATTCCTTTTTCATGGAAAAATAGTTACTGCAATGAGTTTTTGTTATGTGTGGAACTGAATAAAGGAAACCTAATTCAAAATGGAGTCAGAGGCCAGAAGGTGGAGCTCTCACACCAAACCACTGGCCGCAGCCCTTGCATTCTCAACAGGAAGAAGCCTATACTTTACAACCCCTGTAGGAAAAAAGATTTCCTCCTTACCCAGCAACAGCAAAGCCAATCAGAGACTGTCACAACTCAGCCAATGAGAAGCCACTATACTGTGAACTCCCAATTTACTCCAGTGGACTTTTTGTTTTTAATAGTCTCTCCCAACTCCCCCAACTTTCCTCTGTAAAAGAGCAATCCTCTCCTTTGTTCTCTGAACTTGCCTAGGGTTTTGCCATAGCTTGCGTGTCCTGAATCGAAATTCTCTGCTATTCCCATATAAACCCATTTTTGCTGGTAAAATAATGGCCAGTTTCACTTTTAAAGTTAACATATGCAAATATAAAGCACCTGGGTCCATGTAATTTTATGGAGGATAAAAATTTCCCAAAATTCATATGAAGGGTTCTAATTAGGAATGTAAATTAGCAATATAAATGATGGGTTTTTTGTTTTGTTTTGTTTTCTGTTTTTAGCAGAATTATTTTCTTTCAGGTTATAGAGAACTTAGAGAAGATTTATTTTTGTTAAAAAACAAAATTCAACTGAGTAAATTTTAAAGATCTTACTAACTTTATGCAGAGATTCATGAATCTGGCAGCATTCAAGCTAGCAAATAAAAAGGAGACCCAAATAGTTGTACAATTTGAGAGGTTTTATAGACCGAAGTGAGCAGGAACAAGGAGTTACACTGGGCAAGAGTGGATTGGTTATTTCAAGGTTACCTTCCTTCTAGCAAAGGGAAGTCTTGGAGCTGGGTCAGGTAACCTGTGCCGAGCAGGCAAGCACTGATTGGTTGACCTGGGCCTTCCTTTGCTGGGAGAGCTGAGCATAGAAACTTAGTTAAAAGATTTGGTTTGCTCATATGAGGCTTAGCACGAGTGACTCCAATTTGGGCTCAATCTGGTTAGTTAACATCTTCCTAAATCTGACTGGGACTGCCTAGCACGTGTACACGCTTGTATGTTCTTACAGAGCTGGGTGAGCTGTGTTGTGGGCAGCTGGATGCAGGTGCGGAACTTGTAGGTAGGGACCACTGGAGAAATCCACAGGCTTATCTCCTCAGCTCATGCTGCAGAAAAAGGTTATATGAACAAGGCAACTGCCCGTGTAAGGAAAGATTAAAAGTATGTTGAGAGGCGACCTACAGCACAGATTCCATCTGGAGTCAAACGGCCCAGTTTGAACTCCAGCTTCAATTTTTACCAACTGTGTGAGTTCAGGCAAGTAATTTAACTTCTCTGTGCCTCAGTTTCCTCTTCCATTAGATGGAGGTAATAGTAGTAACTACATCATCGTGTTGTTATAAGGATTAAATGAGTTAATATTGGTAAAATGCTTAAAACAGTAGCTGGAACATAGTCAACACCATGTAAGTGTGAAATAAAATACACTTCTTAACCCAGTGTTATAGCATCTGTAATTTACTCTAAAGTACATTGATATAGACAAGTGGAATTAATTTTAATCTACATCTTAGTGATGAGAAATTAAAAATGAAATACCCAATTTCAGGGTCCATTTTCCGAGGATGATTAGAGCAGAACTTCGGATATTGCTAGATAAATCTATACCAGGAGGTAAGCTATTTGATTTATTAAGAAGAAAGAATAGCAAATTATGGTAACAATAAAAAGGCAATTTGTTGAGTAATATTCTCTGAACAGTGTCATTTATATAAAAGTACATTCATTCATTCAACAAACATTTATTAAGTACCCACTATGTGCCAAACACAGTGAGAGGCACAAGATATACATTTGTCTAAGATGGATGTGAAGCCTGCCCTGTGGGGCTCCAAAGTGAGATCTGAAGGAAGAGGTGGCACCCACCAGCTGAAGCAGGTGGGGATAGAGTTCAAGCAGTGGGAACAGCAAGGATGGGACCTAGGGGCAGGACGCACTACAGGTTTGGGCAACTGAAAGGCAACTTGGGTGGTTGGATAGTGGAAGGAAATGGGATAGCAAGCAGCAGATGACTTTCTGGGCATGTTTCACTTGATCTACCTTTTGAACCTTGAAATTGTATTTCTTCAATTTCCATGTTACCTCCACCTCTTGATTTTCTCCCATTTTAAATAGTGAATATTTGAATAGTGTTCCCCAAATTCATATCTATTCAGAGCCTTCAAATATGACCTTATTTGGAAATAGGGTCTTCGCTGATATAAGGCAAATAGTTAGACAGATTAGAGTAGGCTCTAAAACCAAGGATGGCTGTCCTTATAAGAAGGCCATGTGAAGACACACAGAGAGATAAAAGCCAGGGTATGACAGAGCCAAGCCTGACGTGATGCCGCGTAAGCCAAGGAACGCCAAGGATTGCCACAACCACCAAAGCTGGGATAGAGGCATGAAACAAGGTGGCCCTCAGAACCTCCAAGGAACCAAACTTGCTGGCACCTTGAATTCAGAGCTCTAGTTTCCTGAACTGTGAAACATTAAATTTTTGTTGTTTTAGGCCACCCAGTTTGTGGCAATTTGCTATAGCAGCCTTAGGAAACTAATATACATCTCTTTAACTATGCATTCTCAGTCCTTTTCCTGGTTTCCTCTTCCCGTGCATACCCTTGGTGTGATCCAAGGGTTCCATCCTTGTGATACTCTCTCCTTACAGTCTCTCCCCAGCACCTATTGGCAAACAACCTTACTCTCTACTACCCAAGGCAAATAGGAAAGAAGTTTGGGAGTTAGCCAGGGCACTTTCCTCTATTTCAACTTCCACATTCAGTTAGTCACCAAGTCCCATTGACACTGCACTCTTTTTAAAAATTAGTTTTCAAGAAGAATAGGGGAGTAATACTTGCATATGATTTTAAAAGATATAGCTTGAATAGATAAATACTCAGACCAATGGAACAGACTAGACATTCCAAAATAGACCCAAGAATATATGGAAATTTAGTAAATAATAAAGATGGTTACTAGGGAAAATATTACCTTAAAAAATGGTGTAGGGACAACTGGATAGCCATTTCAAAAAAAGACAAATTAGACCTTTATCTCATATCATAGATCAGAATAAATTTCAAATGGATCAGTAATCTAAATGCAAAAAAAAAAAAAGGAATAAAAGTACTAAGAAATTATAACTGAGTTTGGAAAGAACTTCTTAAAGCTATAAAACAAGATCCCAAAGCAACAATAGAAAATCTTGATAAATTTAACTACATAAAAATAATTTTTTTGGCAAGGTGTAAGACATCACAAGCAAAGTCAAAAGGCAAATGACAAACTGGTGGAGAATATTTGCAACTTATATTGGGACTCATCTTTTTAATACATAAAGAGTGCCTAAAAATCAAAAAGAATAAAATTCAAGACATGAGAGAAAAATGGACAAAATCACAAACAGACAATTTGAGAAAGAGATATACAGTTGACTTTAAAACATTTTTTTAATTTAAATTCAATTTAGTTAACATATACTGTATTATTAGTTTCAGGGGTAGAATTTAGTGATTTATTAGTTGCATATAACACCCAGTGCTCATTACATCAAGTGCCCTCCTTAATGACCTTCACCCAGTTACCTCTTCCCCCCACCCACCTCCCCTCAGTTTATTTCCTACAGTTAAAATTTTCTTATGGTTTGCCTCCCTTTCTGTTTCCCTTTTATTTTATTTTTCCTTCCTTTCCCCTTTGTTCATCTATTTTGTTTAATAAATTCCACATGAGTGAAATCATATGGTATTTGTCTTTCTCTGACTGACTTATTCAGTAACATAATACCCTCTAGTTCTATCCATGTCATTGCAAATGGCAAGATTTCATTCTTTTTGATGGCTAAGTAATATTCCATTGCGTGTATCTACCACATATTTTTTATCTATTCATCTGTTGATTGACACCTGAGCTCTTTCCATAGTTTGGCTATTGTGGACATCGATGCTATAAACATTGGAGGTGCATGTGCCCCTTCAAATCACTATGTTTGTATCCTTTGGATAAATATGTGATAGTGCAATTGTTGGGTCATAGGGTAGTTCTATTTTCAACTTTTGGAGGAACCTCCATACTGTTCTCCAGAGTGGCTGTACCAGTTTGCATTCCCATCAACAGTATAAGAGGGTTGCCCTTTCTCCACATCCTCACCAACATCTGTTGTTTCCTGAGTTGTTGATTTTAGCCATTCTGACTGGTATGAGATGATGTCTTATTGTGGTTTGGATTTGTGTTTCCCTGATGCCTAGTGATGTTGAGCATTTATTCATGTGTCTGTTGGCCATTTGTATGTCTTCTTTGGAGCAATGTCTGTTTGTGTCTTCTGCCCATTTCTTGACTGGATTTTCTGTGTTTTGGATGTTGAGTTTGATAAGTTCTTTATAGATTTTGGATACTAGCCCTTTATCTGATAAGTTGTTTGCAAATATCTTCTCCCATTCTGTCAGTTGCCTTTTAATTTTGTTGACTATTTCCTTGGCTGTGAAAAAGCTTTTTATCCTGACGAAGTCCCAATAGTTCATTTTGCTTTTGTTTCCCTTGCCTTTGGAGATGTGCCTAGCAAGAAGCGGCTGTGGCTGAGGTCGCATAGGTTGCTGCCTGTGTTCTCCTCTAGGATTCTGATGGATTCCTTTTTCACATTTAGGTCTTTCATCCATTTTGAGTTTATTTTTGTGTGTGGTATAAGGAAATGGTCCAGTTTCATTCTTCTGCATGTGGTTGTCCAATTTTCCCAACACCATTTGTTGAAGAGACTGTCTTTTTACTATTGGATATTTTTTCCTGCTTTATCAAAGATTAGTTGACCATAGAGTTGAGGGTCCATTTCTGGGCTCCTTGTTCTGTTCCATTGATCTCTGTGTCTGTTTTTGTGCCAGTACCATGTTGTCTTGATGATCACAACTTTGTAATAGAGCTTGAAGTCAGACATTGTGATGTCCCAGCTTTGGTTTTCTTTTTCAACATTCTTCCAACTATTTGGGGGTCTTTTCTGGTTCCATACAAATTTTAGGATTGTTTGTTCCAGCTCTGTGAAATATGTCGATGGTATTTTGATAGGGATTGCATTGACCGTGTAGATTGTTTTGGGTAGCATAGATATTTAAACAATATTTGTTTTGCACATCCATGAACGTGGAACATTTTTCCATTTCTTCTTTTTTTTTTAAGATTTTGTTTATTTATTTGACAGAAAGACAGCCAGTGAAAGAGGAAACACAGCAGGGGAGTGGGAGAGGAAGAAGCAGGCTCCCAGCCGAGGAGCCCGATGTGGGACTCGATCCTGGAATGCCAGGATCACGCCCTGAGCCGAAGGCAGACGCTTAACAACTGCGCCACCCAGGCGCCCCACATTTTTCCATTTCTTTGTGTCTTCCTCAATTTCTTTCATGAGTGTTCTATAGTTTTCTGAGTCTAGATCCTTTGCTTCTCTGGTTAGGTTTATTCCTAGGTATCTTATGGTTTTTTGGTGCAATTGTAAATGGGATTGATTCCTTGATTTCTCTTTCTTCTGCTTCATTGTTAGTGTATAGAAATGCAACTGACTTCTGTGCATTGATTTTATATTCTGTGACTGCTGAATTCCTGTATCAGTTCTAGCAATATTTTGGTGGAGTCTTCTGGGTTTTCTACACAGAGTATCATGTCATCTGTGAAGAGCGAGACTTTGACTTCTTCTTTATTGATTTGGATGCCTTTTACTTCTTTTTGTTGTCTGATTGCTGAGGCTAGGACTTCCAGTACTATGTTAAACAACAGTGGTGATAGTGGACATCCCTGCATGTTCCTGACCTTGGGGGAAATCTCTTAGTTTTTCCCCATTGAGAGTGGTATTTGCTGTGGGTCTTTCATATATGACTTTTATGATATTGAGGTATGCTCCTTCTATCACCACCTGGTGGAGGTTTTTAATCAAGGAAGGATGCTAAATTTTGTCAAATGTTTTTCCGGCACTTATTGAGAGGATCATATAGTTCTTAACCTTTCTTTTATTAATGTGGTGTATCACATTGATTTTTTTGCAGATGTTGAACCACCCTTGCAGGCCAAGAATAAATCCCACTTGGTCGTGGTGAGCAATCATTTTAATGTACTGTTAGATCCTATTAGCTATCTTGGTGAGAATTTTTGCATCTGTGTTCATCAGGGATATTGGTCTGAAATTCTTCTTTTTGGTTGGGTCTTTGTCTGGTTTTGGGATCAAGGTAATGCTGGCCTCATAGAATGAGTTTGGAAGTTTTCCTTTCATTTCTATTTTTCGGGACAGTTTCAGAAAAACAGGTATTAATTCTTCTTTAAGTGTTTGGTAGAATTCCCCTGGGAAGCCATCCGGCCCTTGATTTTTGCTTGTTGGGAGATCTTTGATTACTAATTCAATATCTTTGTTGGTTACGAGTCTATTCAGGTTTTTTAAGTTTCTTCCTGTTTCAGTTTTTATAGTTTGTATGTTTCTAGGAATTTATGCATTTCTTCCAGACCGCCTAATTTGTTGGCATGTAATTGCTAATAATATCATCTTATAATTGTTTGTATTCCTTTGGTGTTGGTTGTGATTTCTTCTCTTTTAATCATGATTTTATTTATTTGGGTCCTTTCTGTTTTCTTTTTGATAAGTCTGGCTTTTTGATCTTATTAATTCTTCCAAAGAACCAGTTCCTAGTTTCATTGATTTGTTCCACCATTTTTTTGATATCTATATCACTGATTTTTGCTCTAATCTTTATTACTTCTCTTCTCCTGCTGCATTTAGGCTTTACTTGCTGTTCTTTTTCCAGCTCCTTTAGGTGTAAGGGTAGGTTGTGTATTTGAGACTTCTTTTGTTTCTTGAGGAAGGCCTGTAATGAATGCTATATACTTCCCTCTTAGGATCTCCTTTGCTGCATTCCAAAGGTTTTGAGCTGTTGTGTTTCCATTATCATTTGTTTCCATGAATTTTTTAAAATTCTTCTTTAATTTCCTGGTTGACCCATTCATTCTTCAGTAGTATGTTCTTTAACCTCCATGTATTTGTGGTCCTTCCAAATTTTTTCTTCTGGTTGACTTCAAGTTTCATTTGGTTGAGGTCTGAAAATATGCATGGTATGATCTCAATCTTTTTGTACCAGTTGAGACCTGATTTGTGACCCAGTATGTGATTTATTCTGGAGAACATTCCATGTGCATTCAAAAAGGATGTGTATTCTGCTGCTTTAGGATGAAATGCTCTGAATATATCAGTTAAGTCCATCTAGTCCAGTGTGTCATTCAAAGCCCTTGTTTCCTTGGTGATCTGCTTAGATGATCTGTCCATTGCAGTGAGTGGGGTGTTAAAGTCCCCTACTATTATTGTATTATTATCAGTGAGTTTCTTTAATTTTGTTTTTAATTGGTTTATATATTTGGCTGCTCTCAAGTTAGGGGCATAAATATTTACAATTGTTAGATCTTGTTGGATAGACCCTTTTATGATGATATAGTGTCCTTCTTCATATCTTATTATAGTTTGTCTGGTATAAGGATGGATACTCCAGCTTTCTTTTGATGTCCATTAGCGTGATAAATTGTTCTCCACCCCCTACTTTCAATTTGGAGGTGTCTTTGGGTCTAAAATTAATCTCTTGTAAACAACATATAGATGGATCTTGCTTTTTGTTTTTGTTTTTGTTTTTTTTTAATCTATTCTTATGCCCTCTGTCTTTTGATTGGAGAATTTAGTCCGTTTACATTCAGAGTAATTACTGAAAGATATGAATTTAGTGCCATTGTATTACCTGTAAAGTCACTGTTCCTGTAGATTGTCTCTGTTCATTTCTGGTCTTTATTCATTTTGGGCTCTCTCTCCACTCAAAGGATTCCCTTTAATATTTCTTGCAGAGCTGGTTGAGTGTTCACAAATTCCTTTAGTTTTTGTTTGTCCTGGAAACTCTTTATCTCTCCTTCTATTCTGAGTGACAGACTTACTAGATAAAGCATTCTTGGTTGCATATTTTTCTCATAAATCATATATCATACCAGTCCTTTCTGGCCTGCCAGGTCTCTGAGGACAGGTCTGCTACCAGCCTTACGTGTCTGTCCTTGTGGGTTAAGGACCTCTTGTCCTGTGCTGCTTTCAGGATTTCTTCTTTATCTTTGAAATGTGCAAGCTCCACTCTAATATGTTGAGGAGTTGACCTACTTCTGTTGATTTTGGGAGTAGGGAGGTCTCTGTGCCTCCTAGACTTGAACGCCTGTTGCCTTCCCCAGATTAGGGAAGTTCTCAGCTGTAATTTGTTCAAATAAACCTTCTGTCTCTTTCTCCCCCTCCTCATCTTCTGGGACCCCTATAATATGGATATTATTTCCCTTTATGGAATCACTGAGTTCTCTAAATCTCCCTTCATGATCTAATAGTTTTCTTTCTACTTTTCAGCTTCCTTATTTTCCATCATTTTATCTTCTATATCATTGATTCACTCCTCTGCTTCGTTCATCCTCATCTATCTGGCCTCCACTTGGGACTGCATCTCAGTAATAACATTTTAAATTTCAGCCTGACTAGATTTTAGTTCTTTTATCTCCAAAGTAATGGATTCTTTACAGTTTTCTGTGCTTTTTTCAAGCCCAGCTAGTATCATTATAATCATTTTAAATTCTAGTTCAGACATCCTATATCCGCACGTCCTGCCTTCCAAATGGTGGTCGCTTTTCTACTTGTAGACTTGCAGCATTTCTTTTCTCAAATTTCCCAATCGATTTCTCAGGTGTTCAGAATGATTTGATAGCTATCTGGGGATGAAACAAACTTGGGGTCCCCCTACTCTTCTCTCATCTTAACTCATCCTTCTCTCTCTCTCTTTTTTTAAGATTTATTTATTTGAGAGACAGAAGGAGAGTGTGCCAGCCTTGAGGGAAGGAGCAGAGGGAGAAGGAGAGAGAAATTCAAGCAGACTCCCTGTTGGGTGCAGAGCCTGATACGGGGCTCCATTCCACAACCCTAAGATCACTACCTGAGCCAAAACCAAGAGTCGGACACTCAACTGAGTGCACCACCCAGGTGCCCCTAAAGTTGACTCTTAAATATGTAAAAAGGTGTTGAAATTTATTCATAATAGAATAAAAAGTATGCAAATTAAAACCATACAAAGATATCATTTCTTATCTATCAGACTGACAATAATTCAAAAGCTTGGCAACATACTCTGTTGGCGAGGCTGTGGGAAAATAAGCACAGTCATACAATGCCAGTAGGAATACAAAATGATACAATCCCTGATGAAGGAAATTGGGCAGTACGTAACAATAATAATTATGCATTTACCCAGGAAAACCACTTCTAGGAAACTACTTTGAAAGTAAGCCTCCACAAATATGAAAGAATGCATGTACAATATTCTTCATTACAGTATTACTTGTAATAGTAAGATAGTGGAAACAACCCAAACAGCCATTAATAAATTAAACTGCAGTACAGCTATATGATGGAGTATTATACAGTCACAACAAAAAATATGAAATATTTCTATAAACTGACATGGAGTGATTTCCAGGATTATATTATTAAGTGGAAAAAAATGAAGTGTGAAAAATAAGAGAACATAAGAATATATATATATTACATTTATATATATATATGCTTATTTTTGCAAAATAAAAAGGGAACACGAGTAGGATAAAACAAAGACTAATGAAAATATCGGCTTCTGGAGATGGTGGGAACAGAGTGAAGGAAAGGGAAGTAAGTGGCACTTCTTTGAATATACTTTTTTATATTGTTCTGACTTTTGAGCCAAATAAGTCATCCATAAAACAATTCAATAAAATGTAATAAAAAGATTTTAAAAATCAAAACTAAAATCAAATATAAAAAGAAGCAAATGAATTTCTATCAAGTTATTATCAAGATTTCTTGGCAGTCCCTTTATGTCCTTGAGTATATCTCACTAAGGATGTACAGAGGACTACGTTCAAAGTTATTTGAATTACTCTGTTCTGTACTATACATTGTACCATCATTTCACATCCTTGGTGTCCTTAATTCTAAAGGAAAAGGGAGACTGCAAAACTTTTAAAGTCTACATCATAGATATATGATTGGTATTAATATTAAAATTGTGGTTCTAAAGCTATTTTATGTGTACAATATTGTAGAAGGCAGCAAGAAGTAAATATGTGACTGCTATTAGGAACCGAGATTTTCACAGTGGTCATGTAGAATGTTCTAGATCTTAGTAGATGCCCATTGAGGGGCGCCTGGGTGACTCAGTTGGTTGACTCTTGATTTTGGCTCAGGTCATGATCTCAGGGTCATGAGATCAAACGTTGAGTCAGGCTCTGCACTCAGTGTGTGGAGTCTGCTTGGGATTCTCTCCCTCTCCCTCTGCCCCCTGCCCAGCTTGTGCTCTATCTCTCTAAAATAAATAAATAAATAAATAAATAAATAAATAAATAAATAAATAAATAAATAATATTCTTAAGGAAAAAAAAAGAAGATGCCCATTGAAGTTTTTCCAGCGAAGTTTCATGATGTCTGCAACTTTCTTTTAAATGATTCAGAAAAAAAAGCATGTGAGAAACAAAGCAAAGGGAGCAAAATATGAGCAATTGATGTCTAGCTGAAGAATAAAGAGTGATCTTTGTATAATTCACATTTTATCAATTTTTCTTAAGTTCAAAATTCCAATAAAAAATTTTAGAATAAATGATATCTCTTACTTGACATTTTATAAAACACATGTTTTGGTATTAATTCTAATCAGAAACACATCATTCCTAGCAATAAAAATAAGCTGGATTTTTGCTTCAGTAAGAACCAGAAGCAAAAATCTCCATGTCTTAGAAAATCAAAGGTAGATAGCACTAGCTACCCATCACAGTCAACACAGTCTGGTGCAAGAGGAGAAAGAGAGCTGTGGAAGTTCTCTTTCAAATAATAAAATGCCTGAATAGAAATGACACGTGTAATTCTTTAATCACATGATCCAACTCACCCTAAGGGGAATAAGAGATTGGGAAATATCTGATGAGTACTATTAATGATTATCACCTCATGTTCACTATGTTTCATGCCACAGTAAACATTGATAAATGTGAGAAGTTAATATAATGTAGTGGTTAAGAACACAGATTCTGCCGCCAGATTACCAGTTACTAGCTCAGTCACTTGCCGGCTAATCTTGGGCTAGTTACTTAATCTCTTTGTGCCTCAGTTTCTTCAGGTATAAAAATTGGGTCTTATAATAAGTAACTGCGGAAAGATTATGTGAGTTAACATTGTTAAAGCCTTTAGAACAATGGCTGGCATATCACTATCATCAACAGCGTTATTATTTTGTAGTATGAAACTCAGGATAATGCATTAAAGAAATTTCTCAATGTCCCTCCCCCAAATCAAGCAGTACAAAGATTTACAGTGAAAAGTGAGTTTCTCTCTCACATCTGAGCCTCATCAACCAGTTTTTCTCCCCAGATACGACTGTTACCAGCTGTGGCATTTACGAATTTATTTCCTTCCAGCCCCCAATTTCCTCTTCATTTCTCTGCTTCTGATAAATGAAGCATATTTCCTTGCTCCCTGCCACAATGTTAAGCTTTGCCAGTAGAGGACACTGGTGGGACTCTGGAGGAAAGATGGGCTTCTCTTCCCATCTCTTCTATTCTTGTGCTTGTGGTGCTAGGCAGGCATGTGGGAAACTCAATGATGGTGGGGGCCCCACCTGGCTTCCCCAGGGCCAGCTCAGCAACACTCCTGTAAACAATTCCTGGCAGATTTCCACTATGACCAACCAATGGCCTAGCTGGCTTCCCAAGCTCAACAGCACTCTCCATGGCAGTTTCCCCGAGAATTCCATCAGCACCCCCCAGCAAGTGATTTCTTTCCCACCAGTCTCAGACTACCGGTATTTCCAGCTTGTCATCCCTTGCCTGTCAACTGTGGACTAACTCTGACTTGGGGTAACCAGCAAAATGCTAAACTGTGGTGGGGAGGGGGCTTCTCCCACTCCAAGGAGGTCTGGTCCGGCCTTGAGGCTCCACCTTTCAAGTTCATTCTAGGGTACTCTTTCTCACCCCTAAGGTATTCTTCAGAGTTCTCTTAGTCTCTCTCAGTAAATTCCCTGTAAATAACTTTGTTTTTGTTTTCAGGAACGATTTTGTGGTTTATTCAGAGAATTGGCTTCCAGATCACTGTGGACAAGACCCAACTTGGCTAGAAGATGCAATTCCTTGGCAGATCCACACAGACAGCTCAGCTGGCTAAATTTTATTCTCAGAAAGGACAAAAATGCTCTGATTTCCCTAAAGTCCTGTTTTAGCAGCCAGGAGGGTGTAACTCTCATATTGAAAAGCAAGTAGTTTCAAGAAAAACTTCCATTATACTTTAGTCTTATAATGTATGCAATTGTGTTATGCAAATTCAATTATAGACACTCAACAGAATAGTAAAAATAACAATAATAGCATAATAATGAGAGACAAGACAGGACAAATGAACATGAAGTGCCAAGCAAACTTTCACCTGCCATTCTTCTCCCGGTGTGGAACTGGAGTCCATTCAGTCTCCTCCGCTCTTGAGTGCCTCTCTGCCCCAAGCATGAGTCCAGTGCTTAAATATCTACTGTTTTCATATAATATGGCCTCTAAAAGCTGGCCAGCTTCTTCATCTGGTGCTCAACTGAACAATCAACAACCTTCCCCAACACCGTAGTCTACCTGGCTGCACTGGACTGACAGAGAAAACACAACAGACTCCAATTTAATGTCTCTTGAAGGGTTTTCACGGGTCATTTCTGACCATAGGAATGTGTGTTCCTCCCGGGGGTTCCAGTAACTATAGAGTTGCCCTACCACGTCAGACATGACTTCCCTGGAGTCTCAAAGCTGACTAGAACCTGGTTTTGTCCATATTGTCACAGCACATATTTTCTGAAAGCCGAGACTAACTCTACGACTGGGTTCGGTAGGGGCCATCAAAAAGATAAGATTAAAGGAAAGTCAATGAACCATGTTACACCCCATTTCCCATTCCCTTCACACACACTCACCCACCCCACCCCCCCCATAAAAAAAAAAAACCTAGAGAAAACATTTTAAATCTGACTGTGTTACCTGAATGAGTTAACCCTTTAATCCTCTGTAGACTAGCAAGGATCGGCTTATCCCCTTAGCCAACAGCCCGCTGAAGGGTTGAGGGTGGGGGTTCACAGATCCAGAAGGCTTAGCAGCCTGGGGAACACAGAACCAGTTCTCACTCTCTCTCAGCTTTGTCCTTCCTGCATAAAAACTCCCACTGCCCACAGAATGATGTCCAAACTCAATAGTCCTTGTCTACCGAACCAGGATAAGCTGAGCCTCCCAAGGCAGGGTCTGGTTCTCACTCATCTCCAGGTCTGCCCAGCACTGAGCACAGATGGTAGCACATAAGCCAAATAGAGCTCAGTGAATGAATGGCAACTCTGTGAAAATGTAACCCATATAAAACAAGAGTACCAAATGTGCAAGTCTCTGCACAGTCTCATGTCAAAAAATAATAATAATTTAATGGGAGAGCACTTTAAATCTTTGCCAAATTTCTCAAGGACCGCCCCCCCAAATTCTATTATAATGTGAAACAAAACTTATAAACTCATATCTTACCTCCATGGCAGCTGGCCCCCAAATCTCTCTCAAATTACCCCCAATTTTCCTAACTTTTCTCATTCCCTTCCCATGTTCATTTCCAGATATAGCTTCCATTCTTTCCTAGAAGTACAGGGTAGCAGGTTAAAAGCATAAGCTCTGGGGCTCATCTAGCTGGGTCCAAATTTCTGAAGCCGGTACCTGGCATGTGGTATAGTGCTCAATAAATGCAACTTGCTATTTATATCCTACCGACTTCTCCATCATCCTTTTTTTTTTTTTTTAACTTGGCCCCTTTTCCATTAATGCAAGAAGAAATGTCTATCAGTTTTCCAGGGTTACCAAAACAAATGGCCACAAACTTGGTGGCTTAGCACAATAGGAATTTATTCTCTCACATCTCTGGAGGCCATTAGTCCCAAGTCAAGGTGTTGGTAGGGTTGTGCTCCTTCCAGAGCTCTAGGCGAGACTTTGTTCTTTGCCTCTTCAAGCTCCGGGTGGCTGTCAGCATCCCTGGGTTTGTGGCTGCCTCTGTCTCCACATGCCTTTCTCTGTGTGTACCTCCTCTGTGTGTTTCATGGGAACTTCTGTCATTGGATTTAGGGCCCACCCAGATAATCCAAGGTGATCTCATTTCAAGATCCTGAACTTAATTCCATCTGCAAAGACACTTTTTCTAAATAGTCTCATATTCGCAGTTTCCAAGGGCTCGGACTGCGAAGATATCCTTTATCACAGCCACCATTCAACTGACTACAAAATGAACCTTGGTCCTTCTTTGTGCAGGTGGTGGGCAGAGAGAGGGCTGGATACTCCTGTAATTTAATATTTTTCTTTTACCCTTGTCATGATGAACAGATGAAGTCAGCAGCCAGCTTCAACTACTTGGGAACCTGGGATGAGGTCCTGCATTTGCCCAAATACAATTCAAAGTGATCTTCGACATCCATGAAGAGGTTCTGGAACCCCACCACTGCCCAGGGGAGGAAGCGTGCCAGAAGTCACTTGCTGGGCTGCAGGCAGCAGGACATGCAGTACCTGGAAGCTCTGCAGCAGCCGTGGGGCAAGCAGCTGTCACAGCAGTACTGCTTTGTGCCACCGACGTTGATGTCCCAGCGGCCATTCACCAGCAAATCCTCCCTTTCACAAATGCATCCCAGCCGTCGGTGACGAGGCGCTTCTCTTGAATGGAGTCCCGGCACTGGTGGCCAGGCCGGCCTGCTCTCGCCCAGGTGAAATTTCTCTTTCCACAGAATGGGCTGATCATGGTCCGGAACCTGGAGGAGATTCTGATCTCTCACTGCCCTCTCCTCCTGCCTGAAGGTGCTGAGGAGGAAGTGGACGGGCGAGAACCGGAAGACCAGGGCAAGCAGCCACCTCTTCCAGAGGAGGAGGAGCGGGCGCCGCACCCTGGTGGCCAGGTTCACGGTGTCTGCTCGAATGCGGGACGTGGAGGCCAGGCTGTGGAGCGGGACAGGCCCGGGCCCAGGCAGCACGGCCCCTACGTGGCCAGCAGCCCCATCCACTGCAGTGGATAGTGGCCCAGCCAGTGTAACCACTCTTTATATTAAGCCTTCACTATCCAAATTAGTGTGTAATTTCTGTCTCCTGAAGGGACCCTGACAGATAAAACTGCTTCTGGTCATAGTCTTCCAGAGATATCCTATGACTATGCAGTGTGTGTGTGTGTGTGTGTGTGTGTGTGTGTGTGTGTGATCTCTTTTGTTGTGTAATTAGTAATACTCTGTGTAATGTTGTTTTTTTAAATATTCAACCATTATTGCATACCAGAGCATGTAGATTTTTCTCATTTTTAACAGCTGCATAGTATTCTGTTGTATAGATGTACCATAATTTATTTAATCAGTTTTCTATTAATGGAAAATTAGATTATTTCCACTCTTTTCTCCCCACAAATACTACAGTAGTATTCTTATTTGAGAGGTCCATATGCCCATGTGCAAGCCTATCTTATCTGAAAAATCACTTCCTGGAAAAGATTCTACCTTCTTAAATTCTCTCCAAAACGATCTCCACGCTTAATGTTTCCACCATATTATAGGCATTTCTCACTTAAAAAAAATTTAGTGTTTTTTGTTAACTGGAATTAAGACATTAATTAATTAACTAATTAAATATTTTGTATACATTTTAATTATTTAAAAAACATGTAAAATCAGGGGTGTCTGGTGGCCCTGTTGGTTAAGCTTCTGACTCTTGATTTTGACTCAGGTCATGATTTCAGGGTCATGGGATCTAGCCCCAGGTCTGGCTCTGCTCTTAGCACAGAGTCTGCTTGTCCCTCTCTCTCTGCTCCTCCCCACCACTAGCTCTCTCACGCAAATAAATAAATTTTAAAAACCATGTAAAATCAGTGAAAAACATAGCCCAAAGAAGATTATTGACAGATATTTTGAGACAGGAATGCCCATACAGACACACACAAACACACACAAATTTTCTATGTTCCCAGAATATAAATTTCTTCTTGAGAATCCATTATACACTTTTTAAAGTCAGTAACACATTCCTCATACTTGTGCCAAATTGGCTGCTACAGTAGTAACATTAAAATAGATGAAAATATTTTAATACATTCTGAATTACTCCTAGATATAACTTGATTGATCCTTTTATTCTTTTTTTTCTTTCTTTTTTTTTTTTTAAGATTTTATTCATTTGACAGAGAGAGAGACAGCCAGCGAGAGAGGGAACACAAGCAGGGGGAGTGGGAGAGGAAGAAACAGGCTCATAGCAGAGGAGCCTGATGTGGGGCTCGATCCCACAACGCCAGGATCACGCCCTGAGCCGAAGGCAGACGCTTAACCGCTGTGCCACCCAGGCGCCCCAATCCTTTTATTCTTGCAGCAGTTAACTGGCTGTATCCGGTGCGATGCTCTGACATTTCCTGTATTAGTATATCTGCTTTCTTGATTACCAAAACATCTTTCACTTTTCCTTCTCCTATTCTCTATCCATTCAGTCCTCATGTCTTGTTATTCTGTTTCTTTTTCTTTTCTTTGAAGTGAGGTATATCGAGATATCCAGTTTCTATACAGTGAAATTCACCCTTTGTAGGCACATAGCTTTGATAAATGTCTGCAGCTGTGCAACCACCACCATGATAAAAATACTGTATTAAATATTTCATTATCACCCCAGAAAGTTCCATGCGCCCCTCAGTGGGCAAATCCTCCCCCATACCACAGCACCTGGTAACCACTTGTCTGACTTCTGTACCACTAACTTTATTTTTTTCAGAATGTCATATCCACAGAATCATACGGTGTGTAGTTCGGCTTCTTCCACTTAGCATAGGCTTTTGAAATTCATCCATGTTGTAGTATCAGTATGTCATTCCATTTTATTGCCCACTCTTCTATTTATGAATGTATACTTTATCCATTTACTAGTCAATACTTCCAATTTTGGTGATTATGAATAATGCTGCTCTAAACATTCCTGTCAAAGTCTTTGTGTAACTTAAGGTTTTTTGTTTTCTTGAGTAAATTCCTAGTAGTGAAATTGCTGGGGTGTGTGGTACGTGTATATCTAACTTTGTAAGAGACTGCCAAATTCTTTTCCAAAGTAGCTTAATGCACATTCTTCCCAACATTTGGCCTGCTTTCTTTCTTTCTTTCTTTCTTTTTATTTTTAAAGCTTCATTTATTTATTTGGGAGAGAGAGCGTGAGTGGGAGGGCAGAGGGAAAGGAAGAAAGAATCTCAAGCACAGAGGCCAACATGGGGCTCGATCTCATGACCCTGAGACGGGGACCTGAGCTGAAACCAAGAGTTGGTCACTTAACCGACTGCACTATCCAGGCACCCTGGCCTTCTTTATTTCTGATGGAATGACTGCACTTGTCTCTGCAATGATCTCATAGCTGCATGCCTTCCAAACTCTGATCCATCCCTCAAACGAGCCTCTAAAATGCCCTCCACTCTTAAGCAGCTCTGACTTCCTCAGGATAAAGTCCAAAGAGTCTTCAGCTTGACACGCACAAGACTCTTCAAGCTCTGAGCTCCTTCTCCACCCACCCTCCCAACCACATTCATTGCCCCTCAGTCAGCTGGACGCTGGCTCTAAGTTGCAGACTGGGCCCCTCTTTCCTAACTCGGTACTTCTCTGTAGCCTAATGTGGTTGTTTGGGCAGAGCATTTATTTTCTATGTTGAGTTCCCAGCATGTTAGGGACGCCTGGGTGCCTCAGTCGTTAAGTGTCTGCCTTCAGCTCAGGGCATGATCCCAGGGTCCTGGGATCGAACCCCGCATTGGGCTTCCTGCTCCCCTGGGAGCCTGCTTCTTCCTCTCCCACTCCCCCTGTTTGTGTTCCCTCTCTCGCTGGCTGTCTCTCTCTCTGTCAAATAAACAAATAAAATCTTAAAAAAAAAAAAAAGAATTCCCAGCACGTTAAAACACCTAATATTGTCTGATATACTCTGTATTCATAGTTTTGCTATTGTCCTCAAAATATGTTTCACCTCGTTTCCCAAGCCAAGATCCAATCAAGCTTCATACTTTGCATTTATCTACCAGTGAATGTTTAACTTTGATTGAGTCACAGTTTGCCCCGCTACCAGCTTCTTCACCTTTCGGACTCAGTTGTGTCCCTGCCCTTCCAAGAAATCTCCCATGAACCCCCAGCTTCATTCAAGCTCCCTGCGCCTTGCTGTAATTTCAAGAAGCTTACGCTTTAATCTACTGGGTATTTGACAATTTGTTGAACAACTTCAACCTGTTGTTGAACTTTTCTATATCCAATCGCTTCTTGGCCTTTTGGTTAAGAGCAAGTGTGACCTTTTCTATTTCCCCAATTAGATTCTAAGCATCTTGAGGGCAAAAATGTTTTGCCTTCCTGCTAGATGGTAATCGCTCAATGCACGTTTAAAGAATAAGTGCTGGAATACAGTTCCTTGGCCCCTCATTGGGAAGAGCTGTAATAAATGAGTGGACTCTGAGAGCTAGAGCCAGGATGAAGAGGGCAAAGGGCAGGAAAGACAAAGGTTTGAAAGGCCTTTCCAAATACAGAATATTGTTTGGAGAGATTTGAGTATGAATTGTATACTCCTTCCCCTCTCTCAGTAGGCAACACACTAGATGTTTACCATGAATTAGAAATAAACGAAGACTCTAGCAGCACCATAAACATTTTGGCCTGATAATTCTTGAGAAAGAATTATAGAGACAAAAATCAAGGCTGCTTCAACCCAATGATCCATTTCTGTTTACACAGCTGTCCTACTGCTGCTTTCCTAATGTGTTTTTAAGGAAATACCCACTTCCGGTGGGTCCCTAGATTTGGCCTCCATGAACACTTTATGCCCACGGTCACTGGCGAACATCTCAATTCATCCACTTTGAACTTCCAGGATGAAATTTCTCCCTGAATAGTAACCTTTTCTACAGTTCAGTTTTCATCGTCGTGGCCAACTTTTCTTTTGGATAAACTTCTTTCAGATACTTCCTTCTTCTTCACTTCCCATCACCTGTGGGATTAATTCCAGGATCACACATTGACTTTGATTCCAAAGTGACTCAGAGGCTGCACACCAAGACTATTTTAGGTGGAGTGTTTCCTCCTGAGTCATCTTGTCCCCTGGTAGCAAGCATCCTGCGGATTTCCTCAGCTCTGCTGTTGAGAACAGGAAGCCAAGGCCAGAAGCAGCCAATAAGCACAGCAGCCCAGTGACTTGTCCCGGTTCCTGTAGGACCAGCAAGAAAATCCTGATTTAGTAAGAATTCATTGGCAAGAAAATTGGGAGTTTACTGGAGACAAATGGCTTCAGGAATCTTCTTTATGAGTACACAAATTTTTTTCAGGAGGCAGGTTAAAAAAGAGTCTTCTTGGAAATTAAATGAAGCTTTTTTTTTTTTTTTTTTTTTTTGCTTGTCTGGGGAGACTTCATTAGATGTTTTCATTAAGGGGATCACCAAAATTAGGACATTACTTCAACTCCCCTTTCCACAAATTTTATCAAATTTTCCAGCCTGTCATATCCTTTGCATTTACTTCTGTCACCGCCACCCGTCTTCCAAATGGCAACTGGTCCTGTACCTCCTCAAGTCTTCGTAAGTACCTGTGACATAAAAGCATCACTAGACACATCTTTCTGGGGTTGACTAGGACTGGGGAGTATTAGCCATGCGTGTTGCCCTTCCCTGACCCGATCTCCACAGCAGACAGCAGTCATGTATCTAGCTAATCTATCTGGTTACCAGTGTGTCTTCAAAATAACATTGTAGGCAGCCACTACCACGGAATCAGAATATCCACACTCGAAACCAATCTGCAATGAAGAAGAAGGGATTGATACATAGAAGTGTATCAGGCAGGGGCAGTTGAAGAGTCCAAAGAATACAAAAGTCTTGGATTTAACTTCTAGTTCTTGGGCAAGTTGAAAATTGTTTTTCTGAGGTCCATTTTTTTTTCACATGTAAAATGAGATTAATAATGCTTTCACCTTAGTGTCACCGAACTCATTTTTTGTTTTAATGTATTTTTTGCACAGTTTCTAGGATGAAAAAGACATCTAATGGATATTAGATGTCAATTCATCATGATTACTTGAGGGACACCCCTATTGGGAGTGACTACTCATCTCACCAACACTGAAATTTACTGGAAGCCATAGAGCTGATAGAAGATGGAAAATCCTCAATGATTCCACTCTCTGTAAGCGTTAACAAAAAGTATTTAGTCACTCTTCTTCAAAGTACAAAGCATCAGCAATAAAAACTTTGGTAAAATCTCAACGAAACCCTCTCAATTCTTCTTTCCAATCCTCTTACCTCCCGTCCTACCTCGCCTCTCACTTTCATGGCCCCACCTTGTTAGTCTGTGGGGGCTACTACAACAAAATACTACAGACTAGGGGGCTTAAACAACAGAAATTTATTTTCTCAGAGTAATGGAAGCTCGAGGTCCAAGATCAAGATGTCAGCAGGTTTGGTTTCTCTTGAGACCTCTCTCCTTGACTTACAGATGGCTGCCTTCTTGTGTCCTCACTCAGTCTTTTCTCTGTGTTCCGAGTGCACTTGGTATCTCTTTGAGTGTTCAAATTTCCTCTTCTTATAAGGACACCAGTCAATGGATTAGGGCCCTCCCTACCACCCCTTTTTAACTTAATTACCACTTTAAATATAGTCACATTCTGAGGTTATAAGGATTAGTGCTTCAACATAATGAATTTTGAGGGGACACAATTCAGCCCATAATACACCATTAGACTTTGTCTTCATCAATTTCTGAAACATTTCAATCTCAAATTCCAGCGTCCCACTTCTCGATCACTAAATTCTATCTTTCCAGCTCTTTCTCTTTCTGCTACCCCAAACCAGTAACTCTTCAACCACACTGGGACACACAATCTCCAAATCCAATAACTTTTTCACTCTCCTCACATTCTCTTATCTCCTTACTTGCCTTTCTCATACTGTGTTTCATGGTCCATCATTGGAATCACTCTCTTACATATATTCTTGATTCCCTTGCCCCTCTTTCTTCATGGTACTTGCCCGGCAAAGTCCCAATCCTGGCAATTCCAGCTTCCTTACTACTCTGCCCACACCTCTGCACCTGCACTTCACTAGGAAAAATACTCAATCGTGCTGCCTCGGCTCACTGTCAATTCATGACCTCATTGGGCCCTCAGTGCCTGCTGGCAATCCTGCCACATTGCTCCAGACCATTCACCATCCTAGGCAACTGTTTCATACTTTTTCCTCTCTCCGAACATTTAATATTCTCCCCCCATTCTCATTCTTGGTTGATCAACCTGCTTCCTGTTTCACCAAAAAAAACCAAATCTAATCTCGTCTGATCTGTCTTCCTTTCTGTGCCAAGGACTGAGGGGCCCACGCTGTATCTAAGACCAGCTCCTCCATCTGAGCACATGTTCCCACCCCTTCTCATGTAAATGAGGACATGTTCTGGCAATTCTTCCCTCTCTCTCTTGCATTATCAATTCCCACCTCCCCTCCCCACTCCCAAAAAGAACATTTCCATCAAATGTACACAGATGCCACAATTTTTCCTATTAACTTTCTTCCCTTGACTTCCACTTTCCCTCCAGCTACTGCTTCGTTTTTCTGCTCTCCTTTACAGTAAAATTCTCCAAAAGAGCGCCTCTCCTCTCTTTCCATTCTCTCATGAACTCACTCCAGTTGGCCTCCCAAGTCCACTGCACCACCAGTTTCTCTTATCAAGGTCATTGGTGACCTCCATGTTGTTAAATCCAATAGCCAACTCTTAGTCTTCCCATATTACTTGCCCTATAGGCAGCATTTGACTCAGTTGGTTACTTCCTCCTCAGCCGGAAACTCAACTTCTAGGGTAAGCTTCTGGTTTTTCTTCTAACTCACTGGCCACTTCTCAAGCTCCTTTGCTGACTCACCCTCATGTCTCCAAATTCAATCCATTGGACTGCCCAGGATTTAGTCCTTGGGCCTCTTTTCTGTCTACACTTATTTTCGTAGTGTTTCATGGCTTTAAATACTATTAAAACGTTGACAACTCTTATATTCTCCACCCAAGACTTCTCCCTTGCACTTCATATTTGTATATCCAACTACCTAATTGGCATCTCCACTTGGATTTTAATAGTTATCTGAAAACTTGGAATGTCTGAAACTTACCACCTCATCTTTCCCCTCCCAAACCTGTTCAACCTGCTGTTTTGTTAATTTCAGTCACTGACAACTTCATTATTCCAGTTGCCTGGACCCTGCACTATGTAGTCATCTTTGATGCCTCTCTTTCTCTTATATTCAGTGGAATCTGTCACCACATACTATTGATTCTGTCTTAAAAATACATACAGGGGCACCTGGCCAGCTCAGTCAGTAGAGCATGTGACTCTTGATCTCCAGGTTTTGAGTTCAAGCCCCAAGTTAAGTGCAGAAATTATGTAAAATAAAATCTTAAACACACACACACACACACACACACACACACACACACACACACACAGAATCCAGCCTTTTCTCACCATCTTGGCTACTACTGTCATAGCCTGAGCCACTCTTACCTGGATTGTTGAAATGACTTTAGAACTCATCTTCTTTCTTTCAACCAGATCCTTTACAACCAATTCACAACACAGCAGCCATGGTGAGCCATTTAACATAAGAAATCATTTTCCTACTCAAAACTAATCTCAGATGTTCCTACTTTTCCCCTCCTTCGCTTGGCTCCAGCCACAGTGGTCTCCTCACCAGGATTCACTTCGACATCAGGGCTTTTGTACACTTGCCATTCTCTCTGCCTGGAATGCTTTGCCCCCAAGTTCCCTACATGGCTCACACTCTCCACTTCCTTCAGATTTTTACTCAGATGTCATCTTCTCATTAAGATCTTTCCTGACCACCCTGTTTGAAATGATATCCCCATTCCCATTCTCTGGCATTCCTACTTGCCCTTTTCTTGATTTATTTTAGCCATACTTATCACTACCTGACAAGCTATTTATTTTTTTATTGTTAGTTTCCCCACAATGGAATATAAGCTTTACAAGGGCAAGGATTTTGGACTGTCTCCTTCATGGATCCGTCTCTCCCCAGCTCTTAGAACATTGCCTGGCACATAGGAGGTGTTCAATAAATATCCAGCCAACACTGCTGTTCTCCCTATCATCCCAAGGGTTCTAGTAAATATGACTTTAGTTTGCTTCTATATCCCCAGGAAAAAAAAAATCTAGTGACAAGACTTTGTGATGCACTTTGCTCAAAAAACACTAGGGGAAAAACATCACACTCACCAGGGGTGCCAAGAAATCTCTTTGGAACCCATCATAGAATAAGACTGTTAGTTTCTAAGTTTGCTTTGTTTGAATCCAAAAGTCGATCCAAGGATCTCAGTTTCTTGAAAAAAAAGTATGAATATAATACAATTTAACATTATTTATATAAAATAAGTTTTTATTCTCTTGAATTAAAAGTATATATATTACAGAACATTAGTACTTTCTAGAGGACACTAACAAATTAATGTAAATACTTCTGGGATCAAGATTTTAGAAGGTCGTGACACAGAACTCTTTGGGTACCAAGAGAAGTAAATAAACAGACATTATTTCTGCTCTCTGTACAATTTTTTTTTATTGTTAACGATGGCTCCCATTTATTGCCTACCCCTTCTATATCACCTGACACTGTGGTTTGCCCACATAATCTTGTTTAACCCTAACATTATTCTTCTAGGGAAGGTATCATTTTTTTTTTTTAATTCTCATTTCACAGATGAAGAAGTTGAGACTTAAGAAAGTTAAGTTGAGGGGCGCCTGAGTGGCTCAGTCATTAAGTATCTGCCTTTGGCTCAGGTCATGATCCCAGGGTCCTGGGATCGAGTCTACACTGGAGTCCCTGATCAGTGAGGAGCCTGCTTCTGCCTCTGCTGTTCCCCCTGCTTGTGCTCTCTCTCTCTCTTTGTCAAATAATTAATTAATAAAGTAATTAAGTAATTAATTAAAAAAAGAAAGTTGAACAGGGTTCTGATGTTACCAATAGAAAGGGGTGGCAATGAGGTCAGGCAACCCTTGAATTCCTTACCACCGTTGTCCTCATAATCTTTAACATAGTAATATCAGCTCTCCCTCTCTCTCTCTCAAATAAGTAAGTAAAATCTTAACCAAAAAAAGTGGGGTGGGGTGCCTGGGTGACTCAGTGGGTTAAGTGTTTGCCTTCGGCTCGGGTCATGATCACAGGATCCTGGGATTGAGCCCCACCTTGGGCTCCCTGCTCAGCAGAAAGTCTGCTTCTCCCTCTGCCCTTTCCCCTGGCTCGTATGCTGTCTCTCTCTCTCTCAAATAAATAAAATCTTAAAAAAAAAAAAAAAACCCATAGCAGTGTCAGGATGCATTCCCTTAATCCTTTCCTATGTCATCCTAATTAAAGAGAATGTGTGGCTCTTTTAATTCAGGGCAATCATTTGGAAGGGAGAATTCTTAAATCCTGGTTTCAGACTTATTACTCCTAAAGTCGTAATCAAATTACCCAAATTCTTTTACCCATTTTCCTAAGCAGTAAGAAAGATACGCATTTATTCCCGTTATTACTTTTCAGAGAGGTAGAAATCACAGAGATGAACTCTCGGAAGGAAAGCTGTACCGGTGTTGCGACAGTAAACTCACCCACAGGGATGTCTTGTTTTTCTCCCCCACCAGGCTGTCCCTGTCTTTGTCCTTTTTGTGCCCCCTGCAGTTGGAACAAAGCTTGGTGAATAGTGAGCACAAAATAAAGAACACGGAATGAAGGGCAGATACGGAAAGTCAGGACACACCACATACTCTGCTCTACGCAAACTCCCTTGGTAGTTTCCTCTTTAACCCCCCTGTTCACCGTTGGATGAAATTTGCCAGATTCAATTCCACCCTCATCCCCCCACCCCAACTTCCTTCTTAAAAATATGCTCAGGGTTAAGGCTTTCGTGCTGTAATCCAGAGGAAAATGACTTATTTTAAAATGCAGTAAAAACACCGCATTCCTTTGGCACAGGATGAAGACCAGCTCAGCTCTTCAGCCCTGGATCATTGTCTATTGTTCTCCAAACAGTAAACTACTATTTCTCACCAGAGATTGTGGGCTGCAGTTCTGTCCGAGCCCTGGGCTTCACATGAATATGAAGTGAAGGGCTCTGACCCAGAAAGTGGCAGGTAATCTCAAAAAAAAAAAAAAAAAAAAAGGACAGGTGGGAAGAAAATTAGGCTTCATGTAATTCTATACTCTTGAAATCTCCTGCAGGTCCCGAGCAGGGTAAAATGGGGTCTCGGAAATGTGGCAGCTGCTTAAGTGGTCTGCTGATTCCGCTTGCACTTTGGAGCATAATTGTGAATATATTATTGTATTTCCCAAATGGGCAAACTTCCTATGCATCCAGCAATAAACTCACCAACTACGTGTGGTATTTTGAAGGAATCTGTTTCTCAGGTATCATGGTAAGTGTGACTTCGGAGACTTGGGGTTGCAGAAGGGGGTGTTTTTACTAAGCATTGTCTTGTTCTTTGCAGAAATAATGAATAATGGAAAAATCATGCGACTAGTCCTGGGTTTGGGATTTGGAAGATGGGTGGGGGTAGGGGGGCAGGTAGTCCGTGAAGGCTTGGGAGGGTAGCTTTGTCTCCGGTAAGCTGCCCATTTATGTCACTTTGTCAGTGTAGGAAATTAGTCCTAATGAGTCTGTGGGACACTGGCCTGTCGAAATATTATGTCCTCATGAACTCTGTGTGTTGGGTTCAGCTGTTTAATGTCCAGTGGCAGTGCTCTTTTCCAGAACAGTTTCTATCTGAACTTACAATTTCTCTAGATTGGAGAGGTATCCAGACAACGTAGAAAAAGCAGAGATTTGGAGATTCAGACAAATTTGTGTTCAAATACAGGCTCTGCCATTTGTGCCATGAGACCTCGAGCAAATTACTCAACGTCTTGGAGCCTCAGGGTCCTCATCTGAAAAATGGGAGTGATGGCATTTACATTGTAGGGTAATTGTGGGGCTTCAATAAAATTTCATGAAGGAAGCGCCCAGGACAGAGGCTGACATGTATTAGGTAGTCAGCGAATATTGTGATTATAAATACCTGTTGAAGAATGGGTCAGATCATCATTAAATAGTCTGATATTATAACCCTCATAAATCGGGGTGTTTTTGAAAATGAAATGAAATTATTTACAGTAAGAATCCATGAATGTTTTCCTGATGACTTTGTGCTATTTAAAAACAAGCTGATAATAAATCATCTTGGCAAGTCAGAGGAAAAACCACTTTTCCTGATTATATCATTTCTAAAAACAGCACTTTGTACACTATAAGCTTACTATACCACCAATGACATAAAAGAATATGCATTATAATTTATCTCTACATCTTCATGGGTGCTTAATTATTATAATTTTTGAATAACTATAACGAAAAGCAGTTTTCATTTAGTTACTGTTTTGCATATGAAGTGAGTCAACTTTAAAGTATTGATACCCAACGCTGTCGAAGTTGCTATGTGACAGGTAGGTACACAATGAATGTTTGGTGATTGTACTATAAGTGAATACTAACCTTCTGGAGAAGATTTGGATATGCTTTATTAAGATCCATGAAAACGCTTATGTCTTTTGACTCAGTCATCCTAAACCTGAGAATTCATTCTGAGGAAACAATCCATAATAAGGAAAGAGATGCATACGTAGATATTTATAATAGTAAGAGATATTTATTTATAATAGTAAGTTATTAGTAGAAGCCCCCAGCATAGAATTGGCCAAATAAATTGTGATACATTCATTTCCTATGGCGATGAAAATGATAATTATGAAGATGTAATAACATGGAAAATGCATATTATTTTGTGTTAAGCAAAAAAGAAAAGATACAAGAAATTGTGAATAAGTTACGATTACAACTATGCAAAATATACACATGTGGTAATACCCCGGGAGTAAATACATAAAAACATATAAGGGTGGTGACATTTGGGGTCATGTTCCTCCATTATGCTTGAGCCCTGTATCCCAGTTATAATTTTACAATGAAAAAAGAAAGCAGTTTCTCTTTCAACACGAGTGATGCCTGTGTGTCTCTTTTGACACAGGACTCCAGGGTCTAGGTCTAATTATTTCTCTTAATATTGTAATGAAGCCATCACTGTACCTGGTGTGCTGTGCCTTCTCCCTCAGTGTGTCACTGTAATCAGCAGAAGGGTTGCAAGGCATTAATAAGATTAAATAAGAATCTACTAAAATCTGTGATAACTAACGGTGTTGAAAGGAGGAGAATATAAGACTCTTTGGCTTATATTCTGTGTAAAACTTAAAACTTAGAAAAGAACCAATTCTCTATTTTCCATTGTCAAGGAATTCTTGAAAAACATGATTGTTACTGCATCAAATCTTTATAGGAGAAAGAAGAGGAATATAGATAAATAAATAAGTAGACAAACGAAAGCTGAAGGAATTTGGAAACTGGAAATGTTGACTGTATATAGCAAAATAACAATGAATTCAGCTTCAAGATTCAGTCCTGAATATCGGGAGTAAAGGATAGGTGGAAATTTGTCAGAAGCAATTCACGGTCCATACCTGCCCAAACCAGGAACTATAACAGTAAAGAAATCCACATTCTTTTCAGAACTTGAGCCCTTTGCTTGAGATACAAGAAAGGGAAGTAGAATACATTGAATTCTCCCAGTCAGTTGGCTCGATAGAGACAAAGCACACTTGAGAATTTGAACCTGAGATGATTTGAATGCTTGGGGAAATCAAACTGACTTTACTTTGAATTAAGACATGTAGTTTCAGATTAACCATGCCTCTCATCTGCATTCCTAGAGGGCAGTAAATGCAGAGAGGCTGGCAAAGAAAGCAAAGTCTGGTGAATGATTTTCCTTTGACCTCTGCCACTGAGTCAGTGAGAAATGTAGGTTTGCTGCACGGGGTGGTACTCCCGTGTTCGACCATTTACTGCTTAATCATTAGCTTTTGATGACTAACAACCATACAATAATAGCTAACATTTATCAATCACTGTTTTATAAATCAAGCAGTATGTTCAGAATTTTACATACATGACCTCCTAACAACCCAGCGAGGTGAGTTCTCAACACCATTGTACAGGGAAGGGAGGTCAAGCTCACATAGCTAGAAATGGCAGCACGGGATTCGAACCCAGGTCCCTGCTCTGAATCAGTGTGCTCTATGACTGGTATTCCATTGCTGATATTTCCTCTCTTCCCTACTGCAGATGCTTATAGTAGCAGCAGTTCTTCTTGTATTGGAGAATGAGAGCAACTATAAATGTTGCCAGAGCGAAAACTGCAGCAAAAAATACATGGTAAGAGCAATAGTACTTTGAGGATGGTTGAATGGGCTCTGGCTCTCTTTCCTCTCAGAAATGTGAAAATATTGACACTATTGTCCCCCTTCCATAATCCTTCCAATCCAGAGCCCAAGAGTTTACTAAAAAAAAAAAAAAAAAAAAAAAAAAATTATCTTCCATTTTGTTTACTGTCTTTCCTCCACCTTTGTCCTCTTTGTCCTGCTAATGTTCTTCCAGAAGTTCAGGATTTAAAGATACATGAAATTAGGAAATAATACTACCTTTTCCTAACTAGGTTTCTGTGAGTTTATTTTTTTTCCCTTTTCAGTTTTATTGAGGACTACTTTACATTCAGTAAATGGCATCCATTAAAATTGTACAATTCCACGAGTTTTGACAACCAAATATACCCAGGCAACCACCATCACAATCAAGACACAGAACATTTCTATCACCCCAGAAAGATTAATCTTTGATCTGCTTTATGTCATTATAGATTAGCTTGTATTCTATGTAAATAGAATCATGAAGAATTTGTCTTTTGTATCTGGCTTCTGTCACTCAGCATAATGATTAGATTTATCCATGTGTTCGGTATACATGGTGCACATTTTTTTTTAAACTGGGGCTTTAAAAATAATTTAAATAGAATCAAGAGAGAATAATACAACCAAATTTTCTAAGCCTGTGCTCAGCAGGCAGGTGCTGGCCTCCTACATTTCCGTCGTTCTCCTTCTCCTCAGGGTCATCATCTTTTAATCATATTTGCATAGCACTTTATAGTTTTCTTCACACTTACGCAGTGAATTAGATCGTTGTTACTCATACTTATATGAATTACCTGTGGCTCAGAGAGAACGTGTGCGGTATTAACTAAAAGGACTTTCCCGGAGGCCTGGTACGCGTGTCTTGCAGCAGTGGCTGCCCATCATGGCTGCCCGCTGCAATCATCTGAGAGCTTGGAGTTGGAATCCCCCACCCCCACCCCCAAGACACCTTGAGCTCATTGGTCTGAGGGGCAACCAGATTTTAATGTGCAGTCGAGATGACATGTCCAGCTTTCTTTGACAGATGCGTTGGAAGACTAAACTAGGGGCTAAATTTAGAACTGTGCTCCTGGTGGAGAAGATCTGAAGAACTGAAAGTTGCTCTGCGCACGTTCATGCGCATGTGCGTTGTGGTTGTATGTATTTTCTCAATCAACTGACTCAGACCTCCCCCAGTAGCTGCCGGTATTATGCTTAGGGAAAAGCTTTCAAAATTGCCTACATGAAGCGGTAGATTCAGGGAAGCATTAAGCTAGGATACTTAGGGAATCTCTAGAAAACAAACGAAACAAACGTGTGTGTCACTAAGTTCATAATCAAAATAAATGTGTTCCGTTTGCCTTGACTCGCTATGATCATCTCCAGCACAAATGGATGTTGAGACAGTGTGGAGTCTGGACAGGGTCTGGTAATCAAATCCAATGAGATGACTGGCATCTTAACGGGAAGAGCAGGAGGAAGGGAAAGAGGATTCTCTGGGTTCCCTGCTTGGTTCTTTCAAGGTGGGGCTTTAGAATAGGGGTTCCAGCTTATATGCCCCTAGGAGCCAACTACCTGATGGAAATGAAAGAACTGAGCCTGGTAGGCGTTAGAGCAAAATGTCTGTTTAAGGAAGAGAGGACTGGCTGACTCCAGTCCAGCCAATTGTTATGACAAAACTGGGCAGTGTTTCTCAGTTTTCAATAGAAAGTAGAAATATGGAGCTTTAATGTACAACTTCTCAGTTGTAACATGTTGGCAATTAATTCTCACTTAAATTAGATAAAGCACATCTTCGAGGCTAAATGTGAGTCTGCCCAGGTTTGGAACTGCTAAAGCTCGGCAGTGGAAATTGAGGGCATCCAAGATTCACTTTACAGAGCAGAAAAAGTTTTCCCCCAAAATTTCCTTTTCCCTCAACAAAAACACATCTCCATAACTCATACTTTTTTTTTTTTTACCAACACGCTTCCTTTTTTTTCTTGTATACAGAGTTGTTCCCTTATTATTTCTAGTAGTTTTACTTTCTTTTTTTTTAGCAGTTTAAATTACATATGTTAGAATTCTTAACTCTCAGAAACTTTAATTTCTAGTGAAAACCAGGAAGTAAGCAATTGCAGAATGTTATAGATACAAACATCCTGTTGGTCGGCAAAGTCATGAATATGCTAGTTCATAATTTCTCAAGCATACAGATCCATAGTACAATTTTCAGTGTATCTACTAATAGACCCAAATATCTTTAGTTCCTCTTTGACAGAGAGACAAAAGTAGGTAAACTTAGATTCACTAATCAATGTTGCAGTAATTTATTTTATTTGGAAATGACTTGCATATTCAATGAATTACCATTATTTAACTTCACTCAGTATAACTTATATAACTTTAAATTTAAGTTAACAAAAAGATTTTGGAAGGTATTTTAAAATAAATGGATTTTGTGAAACCTAATCATTGTTGAAAAATTCACTTATAAACTTTTATCACACATGTATTTAACGCGCTTGCTCTTAACAACTGTGTAGATTACTCATGAAAATTTCATGACACCATAGACAAAGTTAGCCATTATTTTAAGTTATTTTTCTTGTTGACAAATTTTGTGACATATGTATCAGGCAAGCATCAAACATCACAGAAACAAAGCACCCAGAAAGTTAGACATATTTTTCTCTCTTTCTCTCAACTGGTGTGCTTGACATACATTTAGCAATTTATTTTTTAGCGTATGCTTTGTTTTTAGGTTGAATTTATAGTTTTATATTGTTAAACATCTAGTAGAGATAATATGTTTGCTTGACTAGTAATCCTCGGTAGAAAAAACTGTCTGACTACGTTACGTTTAATGCTGACAACTCTAAAGATATGCTTGCTGGGTTTTTTTCCCCCAACAATTTTTTTTTTAATTTTATTTATTTATTTGAGAGAGAGAGAGAACTAGCATAGAAGGGGAGGGAGAAGCAGGCTTCCCGCTGAGCAGGGAGCCCAACACAGGGCTTGATTCCAGGACCCTGAGATCATGACCTGAGCTGAAGGCACACGCCTAACCGACTGAGGCACCCAGGCACCCCCCACCTTTTTTTTTCCCCAACAATTTTTAAGCTATCTTTATTTACCAAAGATTATCCCAGATCGTGTGAACTTAAAAAAAAGTTTTTTGGATTAGTCTCTGTATTTGAGAATACTTAATTTATATGAGTACTCATTTATCTCTATGTCAATTAGAACAGAACTCTTTTGAGTGATTTTATAAATTATTTTGGTAATACCATCTGAGGTAGAAAAATATTGCCCGTCTGTAACACGCATATGTAGATATAAATAAACATAGAGACGACACAGAGATCTTACAGCCTTTGCTTTTAAATTTTCACCGTGTATCAGGTACATTGATACAAAACTCACCAGTTTATAAAAAAGTCCAAATTATGTTTCTGGCCGACGGAACAAGTTACAGCTACCCACTTGGATGGCGAAAGCTTTTTACTAATAGTTGTGGAGAAGACTTTTAAGATTTGTATTTGCCCTTGACAAGTAGTCTTACAAAGGCTGTGGATAGATTTTGGCAAAGGAGTTTTTATAGCAGTTGGCTTTTAAAAAAAAAAACTCCCCAACCTCCTTTTTTTCCCCTTTTAGTTTCAGGCAATTGTAGGCTGTTTTGTAATTATCTCCTGGAATGTTTACATTTCAAAGAGAGTAAGAGTCACCTCTCAGAGGAGATAAAGAATGTAGGTTTCCTTTTAGAAGGAATTTGGGGGCATATTTATCTATTATCAAGAGGTCTCGAATAATTACTATTTAATTTTTTCTTCTTTTTCTGAAGCGCAAGGCAGTTCCGTTTCCCATGTCCCAATCTTTTACAACATCTACAAACATTTTGAAATGAAGAGGGGAGGCTTGGGGAACAGTAAGGATAGGTAGGTGAGCTTTGAATTGCTTTTAGCGACACATTTCTAGTTCGATAAAGACTAGATTTGTAAGACAAGGGCAATTGTTTTTTAATTCCTCAAAGGATTGGATCACAGCCTGAATGATCCTGATGAACCCATTCAATTACATGATTTTCAACTTGCTTCTTTATATCAGGGAGAAAATTTCCAACTAAGATGGAAATCAGAAAATTTCTGGGTCCTAGATTTACAGTGGTGTGTCTTTGTAATGTTCTCATAATTGTTTCACAAAACCTTCCACATGTTTTCTTTCCCTCTGAGTACAGAGTTCCATTTTAGCTTAGGAGAAAAGGCCTTGATTTTAAAAGTTTCTATCAGGATCTGAATATCAACCTTCAATTTGGCCAACTTCTGACCATACAGCCCCTTAAAAAAATTGTTTCAAATACTTAAACCACGTGACTTGAAACTAAAACCAAAACTTAACCATGGATGCAAGAGATGTCTCCAAACAGGGTGCAAAAGATGCAGCTCTCCCAAGAGCCAGAACCACTCCCAAGGTAGCAAAAGAAAGACTTAGACAAGTCCTCCTGAAAGCTGGCGACAGTTGGTAGGATGCTAGCCTAGATTTTTTGGGCCCCACAACCTGACAGTTGGCTGCCTCCAAGAACTGACACTTGCATGCCCTGACAAGCAGAAAGCCAAGCCAAGTTCTCAGAACACAAATAAGAGACAAACGGGAAATCGATAGCTGTCCGTGGGAGAGAAAGGATCAATAACCAATGGATAACTCGAAACCAAATTTTAACCAGAGTCACAAACCAAAGAATTAGTTTTTATGCCCCCTACCAATCTGAATCTGAAAAGGAAAACACTCTTACCACCTTCTCTGGACTAGTCCCCCACAGGCAGAGATCCAAGAAACTGACATGGCAAGAATTCTTCTGTGGCTTTTGTCACAGATCCAGGATCTCTAACTGTAGCTCCTGGACCAAGCAAGGTGTCCCCAGCCAATAATGCCCCATTTTGGGTGCCAGAAACTAGCAGAGGAAAAGTTTTACTCTACCCTTTAAGGGTCCCTGGCTCAGTCTGAAAATTAAACTGATGAAGACAGATTAGCAAGAGAAAGGGATACACATTTTATTGAATTTTTACGTATCCATGGGAGTCCTCATGAGAGAATGAAGAGCTGAAGCAGTGACCAGAGTAGCAAGAAGTAGCCACGAATTTGTAAAGAATTGGCGAGAGTGAGGGGTTTGGGCCAGGGGTAGTAAATGTTGAAGAAAATAAGGTTTACTAGGAAGATAAGGTTTAGTTTAACGAAGTTTGTTTATACAGGTTTCTTGGCCCCAAATTCCCTGTCTCTGCTGATAAGAACGTCTTCCTTCCTCCTTGTACAGAGAGGGTAACTTGCACATGGGAGTTTTATGACCTGTTTCAGAGAAGAAGGGCGAAGGGGCTGGGAGGGGTCAGAGTGACCATCCTGCTTCTGCCATTTTCTCAAACTCCTTCAGTTTAAGATATTCTGTATGCTAAGGTGCCATATTTTGGGGGGTGACCTGAACCCCATTAACTTGTTTGCTATTCATTCTTCTGTGGAGTCTCATTTTCTGCCCAAATCCTGTGGGTTGTTATCCCTGGAAAACAATTATCAGCCAATTGAGGCACTTGGAATAATAGATAATGTTGTGATTATATTTACACTTTTGAAATTATTTTTACATCCATTGTGTCCTTGAATCTTTGAAACAGCCCTGATATGTGGTTCTATAATCATCTACATCATTTACAGTTTGTAGAAAATGAAACTGTGACTCAGAGAGATTCCGATTCCTGCTGTATTTTGAATCTCAGTTGTGCAATGGTACCCACTCATTAGACTGTAATTTGTATATGTATACAAATATATGTACTGCGCTATGGTTGCCAATTTCACCTGGAGGAAGTCTTCATTTATCCTCCCAGTGAACTGCTTAAGAGCGTATTTGGTAAACAAGGAGCTCAATCTTTTCAAAACACCTTCTTCCTTTTTGGAAGATGGCATTGGCGAATAGGTAAATTTTCTTTGTAAAGTGTAAGGAACAGTCATCTGTTAAACAAAAAGAAGTAGCTTGTCTCATCCCATGATGGGCAACATTCTATTAAAATCAATATGAGAAACAGAATTTGGAAGATCTTTTAATCATATGTGATGGTGCCAATGAAATAATATCAAATAAGAAAAAAAGCAGAATTGTTCTTGTCTTCTTTGGGTTTTTAAAATATGTTTTTCTGATTTTCCATAATGAGCATGTATTAATGTTATAATCAGCAAAATAATGTTGAATTATTTGAGAGATATATAATGTGAGATCACTCTTGTTCCCAAAATCACAGGTTTGTTGCTCTCAGTTTTTCTGGTCTCCATTTTTGAATTTATTATCAACTAACTTGGTTGTTCTACTCTCACTTGAAAGCAACATTTCTAAAACTAGACTGAATTGTCTTCCAAACCAAACTACCCTTCTTGGCATCCCCATTTCTGTCCTTTCCGTTCATGTCCTCCAGGGCATGTCTTTGTCACCGCAAGTTGAAGTTGTCTCCACGTGAAATCCTTATTCTGTGCTTTCTCACTTCTGGCTGGCATGCCGTTACTGCCACAGCCATCTTTCAAAATTATATATTGGTTCATGTCACTTCCTTGCTCAAAAACCAAGTACATGGCTTGTTGGGAAAAGAGCTATTCTGGTTCTTTATAAATTCAAAATGAACTTGGTACATTTTGTGCCAGGAAGCAAGGAGGTGTTCAAGGAATGATAAGGATACCTCAAAGGGCAGAGGAATTGACTTGACAGGATGTTCTCACTGGCCATATTCAGACCAAATAAGCATCTAAAAGAATAATAACAGTTATGAATTATAACACATTGAATTAGAAAATCCATGAATCTACAGTAAGAGAGAAAGAGAGAGAAGGGAAATGGAAGTTCTTCTGTGAAAAGTAGTAAGATATAAATGCAGAAGACATGATAGAATGAGATAAGCATCACCCTGCAACCAGTCATTGTGATAATTGGTGATAACGGATATGAGGACCATCAATGGATGGCAAATCCATCAGTTGAAATATCTTTGGGGAGAGGATATCACACAGCCTCAAAGTATTACCTCAACTAATTTACTAATTGCAAAGTGAAAAATATATGTTTATAGACCTGAAGGATACCACCTTAACCAAGAGGTCAAAAGCACCACCAGTAGCAGTGAGAGGCCCCTAATGTTCTGGTGCCCATCAGGTGTTCTTGCCAAAATGTTTAACCCAAGTTCAGGTGTGAGGAAACAATCAGAAAAGCCCAGATCGTGGGGACATTCTATAAGACAACTGGTTTGGATTCTTAAGAAACAATATAATATTCTAAAAAACAAAAAGGCAGTAAGACTAATATAGATCAAAGGAAACTAAGGAGATGTAATCCTGTGCATAAACCCTGATTGGACCCTGTACAAAAAAGTAAAACACAGTTGCAGAGTAATAGGATATCTTTATTTTGGGGAGATATGTGCTGATGTGTTTAGGAGTGAGATAACAGTATCTACAACCTGCTTTCAAGTGGTTAGGCAACAAAAACGTGTAGATAAATAAATACATGTGCATGGATATATACACATACATACACACACAGAGCAAGCAAAAATGATAAAATATTCACGGAAGGTGAGACTAGATAAATAGTATACAAAGATACATTGACTATAGTATACTATACTATATATTCAACTTTTTGGTAGATTTGGAAAAAAAATGTAGTGAAAGGTCATGGGGGGAAAAGCTACTTGCCCTGAAGGGTGAAGTCCGCCCTCCTTGATCCAGCATTCAAAGCCACCTTCTGCTCCATATACCAAGTTGCACTCACTTTGTAATCAACTGGAGGGCTGGGTTGTGTCCAACAACCCCGTTTCCCCAGCATTAGCAAACATGTCAAGCTGGTCTTCATAAATTTCCCCGTAACGCTCTGTAGGAACCCTCTCTTGGATCACACTAATCTACTTACCCTTACAACTCTGCTTGCACTGATCTGCCTGTGAACACTGCTCGTCCTCTCGGCTCCGAGGAAAACACCCTCCTCCCCATCGAGCTCATCCTCACTTGATATGGCCCTGTAGGCTTCACACCTGGTATTTCCCCTCACGTTCCTGTAAGTGAAGGTATTCATCATCTTCACATGAGAAAAGCCAAGGTCCTAGCTTCCGATTCTTAGAGAATCCACCCGACCTAGAAAATAATGTCTTCAGTAAAGGCAGATTGATCAGTCACACCCCTCACTGCATTAATGTTTGATCATTATTTTGATACCGAAATTCCAGAAGAAAGGAAGAAATGTAGTAAATTAAGCAGTATCCTCTGTGGAATCCCAAACAAAAAGTCGTTTTAAAAACTTATTTTAAAAATCAGGTAGATTTGGATTAAATGTTTCTGTTTCTCTGTGGACATTTACACAGACTGCGTGCAGTAAGTTTGGACGAGTACGGGAAGGTACCTATCTGGTCATTTATCCACAATATCCCCTTGTTTCATTCTATGGCACTGACCCCTCTTCCTCTTCCTTCTTTTTTTTTTTTTTCCCTAACATCCTTCTTCTATGTTTAATTTAGACACTGCTGTCGATGATCTTTTCTGCCCTTGGAATTGCTTTCTCTGGATACTGCCTGGTCATATCTGCTCTGGGCCTCGTTCAGGGTCCATACTGCCGCACTCCCGATGGCTGGGAGTACGCCTTTGAAGGCACTGCTGGACGGTAAGGAATAATTCTCCGAATCAAGAGGCTCAGAAAGCCAGAAACACCTGGCTTCGTGCTCATGCTCATTTTCCAAGATCACTTTGGTGTTCCACGGGGATATGTTAGTGCAGAATTTTCCTACTAGCTAAATAATACTCAGACCAATTTCTTCCTACATAGATCTTTGTTTCTCTCTCTCTCTCTCTCTCTCTTTTTGCCAGTCTTTTAATGCCATATGCATTCACTATTTTGAGGTCGATGTGGAGATATCCAAATGAAAGGTGTGTTTCTCCCAAACTTCAGAGCAAAAGCTTTGTCGTTATTGTGGTCGGGCAAGTGCTGGAGCCTGGGACTTGAATGGTTCTAACAACTCAGTCTTGTTGTGTGGCCAGTTTAGATGTGTGCTCTGTTACAGGTGGGAAGGAGCTTGACTGGGAGAGAATCCCAGTGCCCTTGGATGGTGTGACCCACGCTATGCTATCAGGGACAACACAGAGATAGAACCAGGCAGCGTGAGCATCAAAGTGCAGAGTGAGATCGGGTACATGACCAGGTGCAGGGGTTTGTGGGAGAGAGCCAGGAGATGATCGAGTGTGTACTGAAGAAGAGTCTAGGAAGGCAGCCTTACTTAGAGGGCCGGTGGTTCAGTTAGCTGTTGAAGAATCCAATCCTGGATGGCAGAACACCTCACAATGGCATTGTACCAGCCAGCACCTGCAGAGACAGCTCTGGAGGTAGCAGGGCCCAGGCAGAGATGCAGGAGAAGCCCATCGAATCTCTCCAGGCTTGTCCTATGCTCAGAATATTAATGGTATAAATGGAGGGAGTGTCTGTACCACTCCCTAGGGAAGTTACAGTCTCTTCTCAGCTCCCTATGACTGGCTCTGTTGTTCAAGGCCCACGTCTATTTGAAGGCTTACATGCTCACCTAAGCCTGGATTGCAAAACTGCTTCTGTGCCCATGGCCGCCTTTGTCCTGAAGGTTCCACCAAGTGCCACGTGCAGTGAGCAGAGCTCTCTCTCAGGTTGGGAGAACCTAGAAAATAACCTCAGGCATTTCGGAGCACTCCTGAGGGACTTCAGGGGCTCAGGAAAGGGGACCCTAATGAAGAGAGTCCGACTGGGTGCAAAAAATCATCTTCTGTGCCATCATTCCCTGAACGCCCCCGACCCCCAAACCAAAGAAGATTTCCCTTTCAGTGCAAGAATCTCAGACTGTCCACATGCTTCTCCATTACTCTTGAAAGTTACCCCTGATATTTGTATTCACCTGACCCCAGCTACATACAAATGTTTGGAGATCAAACATTGGAAGCCATAAAGGGAAATTAAATCTCAGGTCTCCTTGAGAAGTTTCCAAGCCTTGGCAAATTCTGGGTGGAACAAGTGTTAATGTTAAAGTTCCACAAATCCCTTATGCATTTGCACATTCCGTCAACAAATATTTCTTGAACATCAACTATGTCCCCAGCTTGAATCAGGTGCTGGAGAATCAAAGGTACACGACACAGTTGAACTTCCCTCTAGGAGCTCACACGGACCTGACGGAATGTTCTGCTAAAAGCGAGGCCGTAGAATGAACATTGCCCTCCTAGCACAGGCCTTCAATGTTTACCCATCTGGGTTCACGTCTTTCATCTGCTACTTACAAACTGCACAACCTTAAACAGATATCCCTGAGCCTCTGTAAATCATGTCTACCTCACAAAATGGACAATTAAGTGGAAGCAAAGCACAGATCAGATGTAATACATTTTTAGGATAAGCCAGATTTTATGATTAACATCGTTACCGGGCATAATCTTTTATGCCTTCATCTGCTGGGTCTTCTGTAGGCTCAGCCACTGGCACGGTGACTGCTGGGGATCCTGATCAGTTCCATTCAACAAGCACTTGTTGACCTTTGCAATGCGACAGGCACTGCCTTAGGTCTTAGGCTTGGCTGTCCAGGGGTGTATAAATCACGGTAGGGCTCTCAGAGTACACAGCTTAGTGAGGGAACAGATGCAGATACAGATAAGACAGACTTACGATATAAGGAAGTAAATGCTGTGATAGAGCTCTATATGGAGGTTGTGGAGGGAGGGAGGATCCGAAATAGCGTCTCCATCCCTTCCAGACCCCGCTAGTGCATTTACTACTCTGTGGTTTACACGAAGAATAAATAAGCACCACAGTCCAGGAGAAAAATCAGCACCGTGAAGGTCCTCTTGCTTTCAAGTGTTGGGGGATCTGTGCAGAGCATGTACTGGCAAGTCTAGAGCGAGGATCTTGAAGGGATTAGCTTCCCTGGTGGCTGAGACTGAGTTCAGAGCATGAGGGTGTAGGGACTGGGTCTAGGGAAATGGTAACAGGAAATTATATCTGGAGCAGGCTTTACAGGTTCCAAAGCATCCTTACACACCTTTCACTGAATATTCATAATAACCCCAGGGTTCCACATGTTAAGCCCATTGTCCAAATAAGACTTTAGAGGTCAGACATGTGAAGTCTCTTGGCCGAGATGCTACTGAACCAAGAGTTCCCTACTGAATACTCTTTGCCACTTGAGACCTGAGGGCCTTTAGCAAGATCAAGAAATTCTCGGAGTGCTTCTGAGGGTCCCGGAGCATAGAGCAGGAACTAAAGAAAGGGAGGAAAGAGAGAACTAAAGGAAAGGAATAGGAGAGAAACGGGGCGGGGTGGGGGGGCAGGGAGAAGAATGAACAAAGAGGAGAGGGAAGTCATGGCGGTGGTGTTCCCCGAACTGCAGAATTCACCCTGTCCCACCACAGACACCAACGTTCCAGGCCACTTGTCCAGTAGCCTCTTTGCCTTAGCTGCCGTCTCAAGAAAAAGCATATTTCTATTGATGAGGTATTTGTAAACAACTGTGCCCTATAAATAGTTTTGATTATTTTTGTTTGGAGAATTTTCTGAGAGACCAGTTTTCCATTTTGATTCTGTTGAACAGAGTGTCACCCTTTGGAGAAGCGTTGCTGGGCATGGTGTACCTGGAAGTGAGCAAACGTCAGTCGGGTAGACTCAGTGTGGTTTTAAGATTATCCTGGGACCTGGTTGAATTCTCACAACCCAGTGCTAAATTAGGTTGATGGAACCTTTCGACTTCGCATTACCACGTCATCACTTAAAGCTTAGTGGCAGCAGCGCAGCACTGTTCTAAAGCAGAGGTCCTCACGATGCGGACTCCAAACCAGCCGCAGCAGCAACACTGGGAACTTAGAGACGCAAGCTCTCAAGCCTCATCCAGACCTTCTGAATCAGAAAATTGCAGGGGGGGAGGGGGTGTCTTTGCAATCTGCATTCTCACAAGCCCTCCAGATAATCCTGACATATGCTTGTTGAGAACTACTGTCTGAAAAGGCTTGATGACAGATTCCAGGAGTTTCTTTTTCTTTTCTTTTCTTTTTTTTTAAACAAATAGTGCTTATAAGAGATTCATTTTTTTTAAAGATTTTATTTATTTATTCATTTGACAGAGAGAGAGTGAGAGCACAAACGGGGAGCAGCAGAGGGAGAGGGAGAAGCAGACTCCCTGCTAAGCAGGAAGCCCAATGCGGGGCTCAATCCCAGGACCCTGGGATCATGACCTGAGTCGAAGGCAGACGTTTAACCGACTGAGCCACCAGGTGCCCCGAGTCTAGGAATTTCCAGCAGCATTTCCCTTTGTTACTTTGCCACATGTGTGATTTTTATATCCAGCACAAGCTCAGCCAGGCTAATTTCTGGACTTTTAGGGAATGAGCAGTCTCTACCTTTCTTGGTATTGATATGTGCTGCCTTTTCTTACTAGCGAACTGTTCGGTATGTGTCTTGTCTTCTAACTGAATTAAAATCGTCTCTGAGGAGGCACCATGTTTAAAATAAGCATAGGCCAATGCTTTCTGCATGGTATATACTCAATATATGTATCTGAATGATTTTTCTAAATGCTTTGATTCACATTTAATAATATTATGTATTTCAATCATATATATTAATTTCCCAAACATACAGACATCTCTGGCCTTCTTCCTTGGACCAAGTATGTAGGCTTGGCCGTGCGTCTTGTTGACTGTCTCCGTCCTCTCTCTCAGTTTCCTTACAGATTCCAGCATATGGACCGAGTGCCTGGAACCTGAGCATGTAGTGGAGTGGAACATCATTTTATTTTCCGTTCTCATAGCTCTCAGTGGGCTTCAAGTGATTGTTTGCCTCATCAGGGTAGTCACTCAGTTATCCAAGATACTCTGCGGAACCTATTCGGTCATCATCCAGGTAAGAGCTCGCTGGGAATACCTGCACCTCCTCCATTTTACCCCCCACTGCCCACGATTCAACGACTCTTGTTGGAAGGTTTTTAGCCTCCCATCTTTTTCTTTCCACCCCTACTGCGCTCATCAAGCTCGAGTAGCTCCATTTTTTTCAATATGCCAATGTGTGTTGGCTTGCCTATGTGGGTCGAATCAATGGAATAGTTATAAAATCTGCATTCAGTCCTGAATGGTGCAAACAGCACAAGTGTGTTGAATGAGCCACAGTGCAGGGTTTTGTGGAGAAATAACTCAAAGCACAAAGAAGCCTTACCGTTTATTGAGAATTTCCCTGTTCATAAGATAATAGAAGGCTCACAACATTATCCCATTGAAATAATTTCTCTTCCGGATGCTGCTACAGTAACCTAATAATCATTTTTATACTGTATCATTAGTAATTGGTTTTAAAGTAGAGAATTCTGTTTTTATCCCTTCAAAATTGTTTTTGCTTCATCTGCTAAAATACTGATGTTAATTTAGTTATGATTGAAATTGCTAAAACTACCCAGCAAGTCCAGAGTGAAGAGAAACCATGAGCGAGTTATCTTGTGTCTTATTTAACAACAAATAATGTATACCCTTCCTAGTAGTTTCAAGTAGGTATTTTCCTAATTCATCATGTTTTGAATATGAACTATAAATTTAAGTTGCTACCTGGATCATGGATCATTAATCAAGCCAAATTTATTAACTTTATTTACTTTCTTTTTCTTTTTTTATAGCCTGGAATCATTTGAATGATAACAAGAATATTTTCCATTATCAAGAAATGCCATCTATCTGCCTTATATCTTCTGTATAGACCTTAAGGCATTATTCAAATGATGGTGATTTCTCCATTTGGTGTTTTTTGAGCCTGCTTATAAAATTTATAGTCCTCACTGAAAGTGCAAACTATGTCACCCTTCCATTTGGAATTTTTTCTAAGGAATATGTTCCAGGATCTTCAGAAATGTCCATACTCTTTGGTGAAACAAATCCATTTCCAATAATCTGTACTATGGAAATAAATAAGAATAGAACATAAAACTTTATGCAAATACAAATAATACAATATTATTTAGTATTCTAGAAAATTAGAAGTACCCCAAAGTCTAACTTTAGGGGAAGGATTAAATCAAGAGTAGTACATTTGTTGTAATATTATATAGTCATTACAAATTATATTTTAAAGATTATGAATACTGTTAATTTAAAAAGCAGATTACAAATTTATGTTTATAGTAAAAACATATCGATCTAAGACAAACACCAAATAATCAAAATTTAGAAGAAAAACTCAATTTGAAGGATTTACAGAAAAATGTCAACTGTCATTTGTCTGGATAATAGGTGACCCTCTATGCTTTTCTCTATTTCCCAAGTTTTCTTTATCATGTTTTATAATTAAAACATATTTTAAAACTCATTTTTACTATGAAAAATGTTTGCTTTTACCCAACCTTTAAAGATATATGCTTTTTCCACGTTTTCCCACCTTGAGCATCTGTAAACATCATAAAATAACACTTCAATCAGTATTCAATAAGGAAAGTATTGAGATAGAAAAGACAAAAAAGTGATATAAATTTATATAATCCAACTGAGCATTTAGCTTCATTTTCTTACTCCTGATGATGAGTGTGATAGGCTATAAGAAGTAACCTTGAAATAAATGAGCAGCTGAGGACAGGCTCAAGGGGTTAAAGAAAGTGAACATTGACCAGTCAATACCTATGTCATAGGGAGTTACCACTACTTGTATTTATAGAAAAAAAAATTTAGTAAAACATTTAGAAAGTTTCTATCTATACCCAATACTTATCATGACCTCCTTGAAAACAGCAGCTATGTTATATATTTTCCCACCCTCCATTGGACATAGCACAAAGTGGGTATAGTAGACACTCAATGTTGGATATTCATGCCAAGCCCGTCTGCCTTTCATGGCTACTCTGCTGAACTCCTGTCTCCATCAGAGGCCCACCGGGGCCATAACACTTCTGTCACTTCCCTGTTGCTCTCCTCCATGAACACTGTCAACAATGCTCTGTCAATCCCTGCTCTTTGCCAAAGCTGTGCAACAGCCTGGGGAAAGAGGGAAAGTGCTCCTCTCCTTCTACAGGGAAGCTGCCCTGACTGTAGCCTTTGCTGGTGTAAGTATCTTGAAAGCAAGCCATGTTGTAATCAAATGACCTCCATGTCTGGACCCAGCCAGAAGAATTGGGATGGACACCCAAGCCATGGGCAGCCTATTGTTGCCCTATTAGTTTTGACTTAGCCAAGAGAGAAACACCATCCAAATGAGATTAGTGGTCATTCTCGCTTGAGAATTTGAACTCAAGGAGGCTAGGAATGAAGCACCCCAATCATTGCTGTCAGGAAAATAATTAAAACATGAGAAAGGATGCCAACATACAGAGAGTATCTGATTACTCCACCAAGTCCATAAACTTCTCATATTCGTCACCCACTTTTCTTAGTTCTCCTAATAACTCCTTAAGCCTCTGGTAAACAGACTTCTGGCAGGTCAACCCCACCAGTTTGTCTAACACATTCAGGCTGTCTCAACCCTTTTTTGATTCAATATGGCGCCATACCTTGAGTGGACCATTAAGTAGATGTCAGCTGAACAACTCCACCCCAGAATTGGAAACATTGTCTAAAAACAGGGTTGCAGCCAAATGCAGTACAGTATATGCATACGTAAATTAAATATTAACACAGCCACCCCACATGTTTTATTTAAAGAACATTTGCTAATGATGTAGTTTTAAGGAAAAAAGCTGGATACAAATCTATACGTGCACTGTGAGCCCAAATTTTTAAATAACCATATGATTACAGGTAGACATGTGCAAACCTTCAGATACAGACAAAAAAAGACTGGAATAATACCTAAATGTTAATAGTTAATAATTATCCCCTAATGGTGGGATTGTGACTTATGCTTCTTTTCTCTACATTGCTCTATATTTTCAAATTTTCATTTGAAAATGTGTTACTTGAATAATGAGAAAAAATAAATACCATTTATAAAGGAAGTAGTCTCTCATCCTTTCTGTAAAATCCACTTAAGGAGCTTAAAATAGAAAAGCACTAAACATGAGGATAAGTGTGTGATAGCCCTTTTTCTTGTTTTTTTTTCATTTTCTCATTCTCAGTCTGAATATTGCTAGCTAATTCTAATTGAGAATGAATTCCATTTTATGGGTTTATGTTTTATATTTGCTATTTCTCTCTCATTTCCCTTGCTTCTATCTTATTGTAATTTTCCTAACTTCTTAAATTGAATGCCTAGCACATTAATTTTCAAACTTTCTTTTTTTTTTCCTTAAAATAAGCATTTAAGACTATACACTTTTTCTTTAAGTGTCACTTTGGTTGCATCTCCTAAATGTCAAAATGTTGTATTTCTCTTATTATTTAGTTATAAATTTTTGTACTTTTCTTTAGGATTTATTTTTCCATCTATGTGTTTTTAAATGTGCTTTAAAATTCCCAAATATATGAGTTTGGGTTTTTTTAAAAATTGATTTCCAACTTAATTGTATTGTGATTATACAAAGTGATTCTGATACTTCGAGCATTTTAAAACATGTTTTATGGTTACTATTTGTAAATATTTTATGTATTTTAAAAGTATATATTTTTCCAAATATTGGGTGCAAGATTCTACAGTGTCTATTAGGTGAAGTTGTTAATTTTGTTGGTCAGATTCTCAGTATCTTTCCTTTTGTTTGTTTGCTTCATCCATAGCACCCAGGAAGATTAAATGGGTGTATATATGTATATTAAATTGTATAATCTTATTTACATATTATATATATGGGTCTCTCTATCTCAGAAAACAGTGTTTGGCACATGGATGTGATCTTTAAGTCTATAACGTAGTGGTTTAAAGATGTACTCTGGAGTCAGAATGCTCAGATTCAAATCTGGACTCTGCCTTATTAGCTATACGATCGCGGTCAATTTACTTACAGTATCTGTGCCTCAGTTTCTGAATTTGTAAAGGAGGAATAATAATAGAGCTGTTGTGTGTCACCTGAGTTGCTCAGTCAGTTAAGCAGCAAACTCTAGATTTTGGCTCGGATCATGATCTCAGAGTCATGAGATCAGCCCCGTGGGGCAAGCCCCACATCTGGCTCCGTGCTAGGTGTGGAGCCTGCTTAAGATTCTCTCTCTCCCTCTCCCTCTGGCCCCATCCCCTTCTAAAAAAATAAATATTAAAAAAATAGTAGAGGTGTTGTGCAGATTGTGAGCTGGTACATATAAAGTTCTTAGAACCCAGGTGGCTGAAATCAGAACCCAGTGTAGTTGGAGCAGATTAGGGGGGGCTGAGACCTGGAAATACCACAAATATAACGAAAGGGGAGGAGAGTAAAGGAATGTCCTACAGTTCTAGGGAGAGGGTAGGGTCAGAAGTCTGGGGAGGGGAAGTAGGCAGAGGTAAGAGGCAGGCATTGCTTGGCTAGACAAAGTGCAAGACAGGTCTGCATTTTCCTCTCATCACATGTTTGGAGAGTGTAAACATAATAGCCATCAGAATCAGGTTCCTAGGATGCCTGGGTGGCTCAGTTGGTTAACTGTCTGCCTTTGGCTCAGGTCATGATCGTGGGGGTCCTGGGATTGAGCCCCGAATTAGGCTCCCTGCTCAGCAGAGAGCCTACTTTTCCCTCTCCCTCTGCCACTCCCCCTGCTTGTGCGCTCTCCCCCTCTCTGTCAAAGATATAAATAAAAATTAAAGAAAAAGAATCAGATTCCTAAAACCTCAGCCTCTGGCTTATATACTTCCATCCCACTGAAAAGCTACAAGGAAAGGAGGCAATTCAAGGGTACTATTATGAAAACCCCAACTATTTATATTCGAAATGACTCCTGCCAGTTCTACTTCCTGCTTTGTGAGATGAAGCTGGGAATTAGGAACAAGATTCCAGTCCCAGAGGAACTGGGATATCTGGTAGGAAACTGAGGCAAGAAGTCAAGCTTTAGTGTGTGTCATTGGACAGGTAGGGCAGGACACAAAAGCCTGGCCACTAAAATCCTTTTACTAGATGTGGTGCCTGGTTACCCTGGTCAGAGACAACCCATGCCTGACCCAAGGAACATAACCAATTCAAGTTAAATGCTTTTTCTGCATTAATATGAAAACACACACACAAATCTAATTTCACTCCTGCCTAAAATTACACTAAATTTATAATAAAGATTTTTTAAAGACATAAACCAATAAATAACCAGAGATTAGGAGAAGAGACAACAGCAATAAAATTGTGGAAGCTACGAAGCATACTGATAAAACATAACTGACAAAACCAACTATGAAGCATGAAAATCCAAGCTCTGGGAGTGGGGGCGGGGAGCAGAGAGCCAGCTTAATTTACATGTCAGAATCTTCAAAAGACTCCCAAACAGATAGCACCAGATTAATCTGGAACTGGGAGTAAAGGAAGAGCACTAAAACAAGAAGGACTGAGTGACTCCCTGTATCCCTTCTCCCCTCTATGTCACTGGAAAGTGGCAGACATTTGAGTTTATTCTCTGGACAGGGTAAAATAGAGGGTCTCTGAACTGGAGGGAACTAGACTCACCAAAGATAATGGACACTGCAGCAAAACTAAAGACATTGAGTGACTGGTACATCCCGAATGAGGAACGCTGAGACACACCTGCCCCCCAGCCCCTTTAATCCACTCAGATCTCAGAATACTGGTAGCCGGAATTTTACCTTCCAAGCTGGAGCCCCTTGTAGGGAGTCTGGACAGTGCAAGTGGGAAAACTTAGACACTGATTGTGGTAGACTGAATAATAACCCCCAAAATGTCCATGTCCTAATCCTGGGAGCCTGTGAATATGTTACTAGAAATGGACTTTGTAGATGTGATTAAGTTAAGGATTTTAAAATGGGGGATTATCCTGGATCATCCAGGCAAATCCAATGTAATCACAAAGGTCGTGATAGGAGGGAGACAAGAATATCCCATTCAGAGAGAGAAGAGACAAGGACAGAAACAGAAATCAGAGAGGAAAGAAGCTGCTACACTTCTGGCTCTGAAGATGGAGGGAAGGGATCAATCAAGGAATGTAGACAGACTGTAGAAGCCTGGAAAGTCAAGGAAACGGATTCTCATCTACAGCCTCCAGAAGGAACTTAGGCTTGCCCATATCTTGATTTTAGTCCAGTGAAACTGATTTTGGCCTTTCACTCTCCACTCTAATTATTGTAAGATAATAAACTTGTGTTGTTCTCTGTCACTAAGTTTGTAGTTGTGTGTTACCATAGCAATAGGAAACTAATATAGTGACATGTGCAATTCTTCAACAAATGGCTCACCCAGGTTACCCAACAGTGAAGTTCAGGGTCAATAAGCCCTACACACACACTCAACTTGCAATCAGCTCTTCCCTTCATTCATAATCATGAGCAGATAGACCTGAGGAATGCCTCTTACATGAAAGATAGAGACTTAAAGCAAATCTAAATAAACACTGATTTGAAGGAAACAAACTTGGAAAGAAGAAAACCTTAAAAATATATATATCATGAATTCCTCTCCAAGATAAGATTTTGTGTTCATGAAAAAAGACAGGAATGCTATTTAAAAAGAAGCATTCAGAGAACAACAACAACAAAACTCTTAGAAATTAAGAATGAGATTGCATATATGAAAAACTCTGTAGATGATTTGGAAAATGAAGTCAAGGAATCACTCAGAGTAGAGCAAAAAGAAGAGATTTTTTTTAAAAAAGGAGCAAAAATAAGGAAAATTAGAAAACCAGTGAGTCTAAGAAGTCAACACCAAATAATGTGAATTTCTAGAAAGAGATAACAGACAAAATGGGGACAGAAATAATTTTAAGATTTTATTTATTTATTTTAGAGAGAGTGACAGAGTGTGTGTGAGTGGGGGAGGGGCAGAGGGAGAGGAAGAGAATTTTGAGCAGAATCCTCATGCACTTAGCATGGAGCCTGACTTAGGGCTGGATCTCATGACCCTGAGATCATGGACTGGGCTGAAACCATGAGTTGGATGCTTAACCAACTGAGCCACCCAGGTGCCCTCAGGCAGAAATGATTTTAATGCAAGAAAATTTCATGAAACTGAAGAGTATGAGTATCCAGATAGAAAAGGTATACCAAATGAAGTTTTAGAACCCCTGACTGAAAGAGGATATCCCATAACCTTCTGGGTAAAAAAAAAAAAACAGGTCCCATAGAGAGTATAGGGAATCATATTGGCTTTAAATGTCTAAACAGCTAAATTAGAGAAAGACTGGAACAATGCCTTTTATATTTTAAAAGAAATTATTTCCATGACACATGACATTTTCTGATGATTAAGTTCTCAAAATAGCACCTTCCCAGGAAGTTCCTGGAGAATGCGCTCCACCAAAATGAGAGAATTCTCCCTCCACAAAGAGGAAGAAATAAGATTCAGGAACCGAGACAGATCACAGAGAGCTTAGGGGAATTCCCAGAAAGAAGGAAAAGAGTGTTCCAGAATAACACCTGTTCACCAAGTTTGGAACAATCAGTCTGCTGGAGCAGTAGACTTGAGAGACAGATGGTCAAGGACAGTCGTCACCAAGGGCCCTGCTGTGAAGGGCTATCCTTTGAACTTGAGGATGGCATGACTGGGTGAGATTTTTATCTCTGCTTGGTCTGGCTTTGCCACGTGCTGCTGAGGTTCCTGCTCTCCCATCTGTTGTCCACCATTCGCATGGGCTGAGGACACTCAATTCACTCTCTGGGAATTCTCCTCCGCCCAGTCCCGAGAGCTGGCAGGCCACAGGGACCACTGTGACCATCGTTCCACTTAGCTTCTCCCAGGAGCCTGGAGCCAACATTTGCACGGTTGCTGCTTTTCTAACACAGACAGGTTTATGTTTCCTATTATTTTTTCTTCTTCGAAAGAAAATAACATATTGTTTTAGGATCGATACCTAGATCAAATGATGTCAAACAGAAGAACTTATTTTCCAGGGAATGAACTGTGTTCACCAAGGCAGGTTCCCATGTCACCCTGGCTGTGTCTGTGTCTTTAACGATCAGTTCTGGATTTCATACAAAATGCTTTTTTGGAAGTCCTGGGGAATTCTAACTCAAGGAAAGTCTCAAGCACAACAGTGCAGGAACTTGCATAAATATTGAGGATTGGGGGCCTTTTCCACGTTCTTCAAATTTGTAAGCAAGCCCCAGTGCAACCTAGATCTCGTCCTCCATGTCCCTCCATGCGGCCTCAGCTGTTTGGGCACCCATAGGAACTCGGGTTGCGGTAGACTTCATAACTTGTCACTCTAGGCACTAAGGTTAGTATATCCGAATTATTCTAAAGATTTTTAGATAAATTTATTTTTACTTACAGACAAACTTGGGAGCCTGAGATCTTTAGAGAACAACTCAGGATAGCTTCTGGACTCCCCCTCCTCCCTTTCATTTTCCATGAGACTCCAGTTCTCTGTTTTCAGAACCACTGCGTCTAACGTAGAGATATAACGGAAGATACTCAATGGAAGTTGGAACTCATTTACGTGGGAAGCTAAGGTTTCTTCCACAGACTAAGGACGTAGAACCCTGCTGAATGGGTACCACTGAGCAATCTTGGCCTCAGGACATCCAGATAAAGCTATTCCTGAAGGGCCTAGAAAAAAAGAACCCTGGGAAATGAGCAAAATGTGGAAGCTTCCATTCCAGGGAGCAGGAAGAGGTACTCTGGCTGAGTCCTGCAGCTCTGGGGAATCAGGTCCACCATGGTGGAAATCTCTGGAAGTACAGATGCTGCCTGTCATGGAGGAGTCTTTCATTAGCTTCTCCAAACTGGAAAATGAGGCTCCTAGGAGCCTTTTGGTGTTCTTGGGTATGACGGGGCAAGTCTCACTGCTCTGCCTCTGAATTCTAGGCCTACTCTTCACCGATTTTGGCAGAGGCAATAGTACCAGCCCTAGGGGTAAGGGCAGGAAGATTGAAGAAAAACATTTGTAAGAATCCTGCAGGCAGTTCCTGGTATTTTGGGTCAGTTTCTATAATGCCATAAACCCCTAAGGATGAGTTCTTTGGATCTGAAGATCTAAAAGGATAGCTAGGGGGAAGACTAAGGCAGGTTCAAAGAGTTCAGGGACCAGGTGAGGTTACTTTCATTAATTATAGGTTTTTTGGAGCTCACTGACCGGAGACAGGGTTTTATCCCTTATGTTAATAAGAGTTATAAGTGAGGGCACCTGGGCGGCTCAGTCAGGTAAGCGTCTGCCTTCAGCTCAGGTCATGGTCCCAGGGTCCTGGGATTGAATGCCACATCGGACCCCCTGCTCAGCAGAGAGTCTGCTTCTCCCTCTGCTCCTCCCTGTCCCAATCCTGCTTTCTCTCCCTCAAATAAATAAATAAAATCTTTAAGAGAGAGAGAGAGTTATGAATGAATAGTAGTAAAATCATTGAGTAAAAGTATGTCTGGGGAATAAGATGTTTAGTTGAACTCAAAGATCACCTTTGAAATTACTTATAGATTATGAAGGGGAAAAGATACCTTTTGAATGGAGATATCTGACGTCACCTTCTCTAAGTGACGCAACTGAGTGTAGCAGACATGTCAGTGCCTCTCACATTTCCCCTTGGTTCACCCTGTAAGGCTTCTGCAGACAGTTCCAGTACAGGCAGACGACTTTCTGCATTTCTCTACCTGAATGTATTCTCTGGCTGTAGGCGCATGCTTGTATAAAACACGGGGAGCCAGAAGTGCCTGGGGGTCAACAGCCAGGCACTGACCTTCAGGTGGGTAAATTCCATAACCTCCTTGCTCTTCAATAGGATAGTTCTGAGGGGCTATTATTCAGTCTCTCAAAGAATCTCCAGGCTGACTGAGCCCCAGTTACCCACAGCATTAACTCACTCGCTTTTTGGCTTCTCTCCCTTCCCTGCTTCACTTCCCAGTGCCAATTAAATGTAAATATTGGAGGACTTTAAAGTCATTGAAAGTAAAGGGGAGCTACTCAAATCACACACAAGGTCTTGACAAATAAGGATCTGGCAGAGCTAGGTTAGCAAATGTTTGAAGAAAAGTCAAAGAATTATGACAGGTTAAATGTGTTAAAAGAATGATTTGAATATTATAGATTTAGAGATGCCCTTAGGATTCCCTTCGATATTTAGGCAAAATGACACTCTTCATGAAGGTGCTACATATACCAAAAGTGAAATGAAGGAGTCTATATTGTGCTCCCTTAAAGCTTTGTCAACAAAAATAATAACATTTAAATCCAAGTAACTCTTGATTTGTTTTTACTTCATCCTAAGATTTAGTGCAGACTTACAGGCCTAATCAAAATTGTGTTAGATATTAGATGAAACCATGTGAAACTCATTTTTATAAATCAAAAAATTAAGATTTCAACTGATATAAACTAAAATAAGCTTATTCTCTTAATTTTCATTTCTAACAATAAAATCCTAATCAGGTATTTTATTACCAGTTTCAAATGGATTTACTTTACATGGCCATTTTTCAGTAACAACGATCTTTGGTTATTTTTTTTTTTTAAGATTTTATTTATTTATTAGACAGAGAGAGACAGCCAGCGAGAGAGGGAACACAAGCAGGGGGAGTGGGAGAGGAAGAAGCAGGCTCATAGCGGAGGAGCCTGATGTGGGGCTCGATCCCATAACGCCGGGATCACGCCCTGAGCCGAAGGCAGACGCTTAACCGCTGTGCCACCCAGGTGCCCCGGATCTTTGGTTATTTTATCTACATTTGGGTTTACAGTGTCATTGGGAGGGCAGAGGTGGAATTCATCCACCACTTGGAACACTGCTTCATTGGGAGAAAAGTCATCCTGAGGTCCAAACGATGAAGTACAAATTAATTTTTGCAATCAACCCCCCCCTTTTTTTTAGCTGATAGCAGCTAAACAGTTGTAAAGGTGACATAGTGTAACTGTTTTAGTAAGAAACACGCCGCAATGTGCGTATTCTAGCAAATGTAGATATTCTCAAAGTCATCAACCAGGGAGATTATACAGACATTTTCACAAGAAGGTCATGGTTCCAAATAGTTGTTGGGTCTTCTCTTCTGGTTGCCCTGAAATTCTGTGCCAATAATCTTTTTTTATACCTAAATTTATTTATTTTTAATTTTTTTAAAGTCAATTAATTAACATATAATGTATTATTAGTTTCAGAGGTAGAGGTCAGTGATTCATCAGTCTTATATAATACCCAGTGCCCATTACATCATGTGTCCTTCTTAACGTCCACCATCCAGTTACCCCATCCCCCCCTCCACTCAAGCAACCCTCACTTTGTTTCCTATGATTAAGAGTCTCTTATGATTTGTCTCCCTCTCTGTTTTTGTCTTGTTTTATTTTTTCCTCTCTTCCCCTCTGAGCCTGTTTTTGTTTCTTAAATTCCACATATGAGTGAGATCATATGATAATTGTCTTTCTCTGATTGACTTATTTCACTTAGCATAGTACCCTCGAGTTCCATCCGCATTATTGCAAATGGCAAGATTTCATTTTTTTGATGGCTAAGTAGTATTCCATTGTGTATATATATAACACATCTTCTTTATCCATTCATCTGTCAAAAGACATCTCAGCTCCTTCCACAGTTTGGCTATTGTGGACATTGCTGTTATAAACATTGGGGTGCAGGTGTCCCTTTGGATCACTACATTTGTATCTTTGGGGTAAATACCCATTAATGTAATTGCTAGGTTCTAGGGTAGCTCTATTTTCAACTTTTTGAGGAACCTCTGTACTGTTTTCCAGAGTGGCTGCACTAGCTTGCATTCCCAACAGTGTAAGAGGGTTCCCCTTTCACTGCATCCTTGCCAACATCTGTTGTTTCCTGAGTGGTTAATTTTAACCATTCTGCCTGGTGTGAGGTGGTATCTCATTGTGGTTTTGATTGTATTTCCCTGATGGCTAGTGATGTTGAGCACTTTGCATTGTGTCTGTTGGCTGTTTGGTGTCTTCTTTGGAGAACTGTCTGTTCTTGTCTTCTGCCCATTTCTTGATTTGATTATTTCTTCTTTGGGTGTTGGGTTTGATAAGTTCTTTATAGACTTTGGATACTAGCCCTTTGTCTGTTATGTCATTTGCAAATATCTTCTCCCATTCTGTCGGTTGTCTTTAGGTTTTGTTGACTGTTTCCTTGGCTGTGCAAAAGCTTTTATCCTGATGAAGTCCCAATAGTTCATTTTTGCTTTTGTTTCCCTTACCTTTGGAGACGTGTCTAGCAAGAAGCTGCTGTGGCTGAGGTCAAAGAGGTTTCTGCATGTGTTCTCCTCTAGGATTCTGATGGATTCCTTTTTCACATTTAGGTCTTTCATCCATTTTGAGTTTATTTTTGTGTGTGGTATAAGGAAATGGTCCAGTTTCATTCTCCTGCATGTGGTTGCCCAATTTTCCCAGCACCATTTGTTGAAGAGACTGTCTTTTTTCTATTGGATATTTTTTCCTGCTTTGTCAAAGATTAGTTGACCATAGAGTTGAGGGTCCATTTCTGGGCTCCCTGTTCTGTTCCATTGATCTATGTGTCTGTTTTTGTGCCAGTACCATGTTGTCTTGATGATCACAACTTTGTAATAGAGCTTGAAGTCAGACATTGTGATGTCCCAGCTTTGGTTTTCTTTTTCAACATTCTTCCAACTATTTGGGGTCTTTTCTGGTTTCATACAAATTTTAGGATTGTTTGTTCCAGCTCTGTGAAATATGTCGATGGTATTTTGATAGGGATTGCATTGACTGTGTAAATTGCTCTAGGTAGCATACACATTTAAACAATATTTGTTCTGCACATCCATGAGCGTGGAACATTTTTCCATTTCTTTGTGTCTTCCTCAATTTCTTTCATGAGTGTTCTATAGTTTTCTGAGTCCAGATCCTTTGCCTCTCTGGTTAGGTTTATTCCTAGGTATCTTATGGTTTTTTGGTGCAATTGTAAATGGGATTGACTCCTTGATTTCTCTTTCTTCTGCTTCATTGTTAGTGTATAGAAATGCAACTGACTTCTGTGCATTGATTTTATATCCTGTGACTCTGCTGAATTCCTGTATCAGTTCTAGCAATATTTTGGTGGAGTCTTCTGGGTTTTCTACATAGAGTATCATGTCATCTGTGAAGAACGAGAGTTTGACTTCTTTATTGATCTGGATGCCTTTTACTTCTTTTTGTTGTCTGATAGCTGAGGCTAGGACTTCCAGTACTATGTTAAACAACAGTGGTGATAGTGGACATCCCTACATGTTCCTGACCTTAGGGGAAATCTCTTAGTTTTCCCCCTTTGAGGATGATATTTGCCGTGTGTCTTTCATATATGGCTTTTATGATATTGAGGTATATTTCTTCTCTCACTACATGGTGGAGGGTTTTAATCAAGAAAGGATGCTGTATTTTGTCAAATGCTTTTTCTGCATCTATTGAGAGGATCATACGGCTCTTGTCCTTTCTTTTATTAATGTGGTCTATCACATTGATTGATTTGTGGATGTTGAACCACCCTTGCAGTCTGTGACAATAACTTTTTAATGTCTTTTAAAATGGCAGCTACTCATCCACTGAAGATAGGTTGATTTTAGTAATGTGGTGAGTAAATAAATCAGGCAATATACTTGAGAATACAAACAAGAAATGACGTTTGTGTTTTTGTCTGACCATCAGCCACAGACCCTCTTTACTCATTATACTGCCCTATTTTATAGATGTCATTCTCCCTTAGTGATTGGCATAAGACTGGGCACATAAAAACTTTTCATAAGCATCTGCTCAATGTTGAAGTGAAGACATGACTTCCTGCTTATGAGTGTCATTCACATATACAGTGAAGTAGAAATGGCTCATAGTTGGTAAGCAAAAGGGGCAAAAAAAGTTTTTTTCCAATACAGTTTCTATTAATCCCACCATTTTACATCCCAGTATTTCTGACCAGTTGTATATCTCTGAGCTGTACCAGGTTCCCTCAGTCCCTCCCCCACAAAATTCCTCGTTTGCTCCCAAAAGCAGGAGTGAGGTCTCTGCTAGTTTTGGTTAATCTGGCTATTTAAAATTGTTCTGTTTTCTTTGAAGAAGTTTGATTTACAAAATCACTGTTTGTTCATTCATACAAATACTAGGGGAACTTGGATAGGCAGGACTAGCCAGCATTGTATAGTCATGGCAGGGAAAAAAAGTTTACTCATGCACAGTTGTGTGATATTTGCATCTGAAAATAGGAAGTAGGAGCATTCTGAAGGATCTGCAATGTTGTGTCCACAGAGCCACCAGTTCCTGGTTCCATCAAGTCATAACCTCATAACAAATACTAGGGGAACTTGGATAGGCAGGACTAGCCGCATTGTATAGTCATGGCAGGGAAAAAAAGTTTACTCATGCACAGTTGTGTGGTATTTGCATCTGAAAATAGGAAGTAGGAGCATTCTGAAGGATCTGCAATGTTGTGTCCACAGAGCCACCAGTTCCTGGTTCCATCAAGTCATTACCTCATAACTTAGTCTGAAACCATCAGCAAAGTAGATAAAATAGTGAAGTAAAGGGACATTCAGGTTTGTGGATATGGAAGGATCCTTTAAAATAATATGGCACAACAGTTTGTAACGAAGAGGAAAATGCTTGAAGTACAGAGAAGGTAATCCACTTTCCCAGCGTAGCACTTTGCTGGTGAACTTGAGCTCTGGAGCCAGAATACCTGAGTGCTCAAATTCTGGCTCTATCTTTCACCAGCTGTGCAGCCCTGGGCAGGAGTCTTACCTTCTTCTTGGTTTGGTTGTCTCATTCTTGAGGTTGTAGAGATTAAGTGAGTTAAGGTGCTTAACACATAGAAAGCACTCTAAAATTGTCATTATTGTGGCTGCTACTGTTTTCCCAGGTCACACAGCCAGTTTCAGGGTATCCTACCATGCATTCATTCAACAAATATTCATTGAGCACATACTTTGTGCCAAACACTGTTCTAGGTGCTGGGGATACATCAACAAACAAAACCGACAAAATTTTGTGCCCTTATGGAGCTTACATTTTAGTAAAAAGAGACACGCAATAAATTATAAACCTGATAAAGAAGAAGATTGTCTAGTAAGTTGGAAGATATGTGCTGTGGACAGAAGGAAAAGTAGGGGGGAATCCCATGTGCTAGGGTGAACAGCAGTGGAGCAGGTGCTGATATGAAATCATATAGTCAAGGTAGACCTTATCGAGAGGGTGACATTTAAATTAAGACCTGGTGGAGGTGAAGAAGGGAGCCATGAGGATACCAGAGGGGAAGTGTTCAGGCAGAGGAAAGAGTCAGTGCAAAAGCCTTCTGTTGCAGGTGTGGCTGGGAGGTCCGAGGAGCACAACAAGGCAAACCTGGTGTGAGCAGAGCGAGTGAAGGAGAGAAGAGTGGACATGGGAGAAGAGAGGTGAAGTGCAAAGTGAAGTCATTAAGGAGCTTTGAAAGCTGTAGAAGAGACTATGGATCTTATACTGCAGGAAATGGGGAGCCATTGCAAGACTTTGAGCACGGGAGTGACCTGATGGAACACTCAGGCTCCTGTGTTAAGAACAGACTGGAGGAAGGCAAGAGTAGAAGCAGAGAAACTACTTAGGAGCTCTTACAGTTCCCTAGAGGGACACATTGGTGGCTTGAATCAGGGAAGTATCAGTAGAGGTGGCAAGAAGTGGCTGGATTTTAGGTTATATTTTGAACAGGTGACAGACTGGATGTGGAATGTGAAAGGAGCTAAGGACGAATCCAACATTTTTGACCAAACTTTATTAGAAGACTGGAGGTGCCATTAACTGCGATGAAGAAGACAATAAATGGAATGAATGGCTTTAGGAGAATGGGCAAGATCTGTCCAGCTTTATAATTCTTATTCTTGTTTCTCTGTAACTCACTTAATCTCAACAACAAGATACTTTCCTCTTCCTGGCTTCTTTCAAGATTTTCTCTCTAGATTTGGTCTTCCATCGTTTGAATATGATATGCTTAAGTATAGGGTTTTGGTTTTGGTTTTTGTATTTATCCTAGCATTTGCTCCCTGAGCTGCTCAAATTTGTACTTCAATATTTGTCACTCATTTTGGAAGGTTCTTGGTCCTTATTACTCCAAAAATTTATTTAACTCCATCCATTTCTTTCGTTCTTCTCCTTCTGGAATTCCAATTTTGTTTTATCTTTTGAAATTATCGCACAATTCCAGGATATTCTGTGTGTGTGTGTGTTGTTTGTTTGTTTGTTTGTTTTCCCATTCTTTTTTCTCTTTGCATTTCACCTTTGGAAGTTTCTATTGACTGCTCTTTAAACTCACCGATTGATTCCTTGGCTGTATCCAATCTAATGAAGCATCAGAAGCACCTTTATTCCTGTTACAGTGGTTTTGATTTCCGGCATTTTCTTTTGATTCTTGCTTTTAGAATTTTCATCTCCCTACTTGCATTACTTCTCTAGTGGGTTTAAGAAAATTGTTGATTTCCAGTTTGTCCACTGTTTCTTGTTCCAAGGATGGCAGTGATGACTTCCAAGCTTCTAATACGTTGGAGTTAAGAATGAGGCTTAGAAGTTCGTATTTGGGCATGTTGAGTTTGAGGTGTCGATTAGGTTGCTGCTACTGAGAGTATGGCTTGTGGACCTGTAGGATTGGCATCACTGGGGAGCCAGCCCAGAAATGCAGAATGTCGGGCTCCACCTCAGACCTACAGACTCAGAATTTGCATTTTGAAGATCCTCAGCTTTTTCTGGAGATTCATCTGCACATAAATGTTTGTGAAGTGCTGTACTAAAAAACTAAGTGAAGATGTGAGTAGACCACCGTATATACATGAATTAGGCAGAGGTCCAAGTTGGAGACATAAATTTCTGAAGTTTTGTTGATAGTATTTTAATAGTAGCCATGTTATGGATTTTTTTCCTAGGGGAAATTAGTGTCAGTGCACCCTAACCAAACCACAGGAATACACCTGTAATTGAATAAGTTGTGTTTATTGCTTGTTGCAATGAAAGACAACACATACCATGGAGAATCACGGAGTATCTCGGAAAGAAGGTTTACAAAGGACTTACGGGATTGGCGCTTGTGTTAGGTAACTTGAGGGATGTTTAAGGAAGCAGGGCTTTGCTCTAGATTGGGTGCAGTAGGGCTGATTCTATGATTGGACGTCTTAATAAATCTTATCTATTAGTCAGGAGGAACGAAGCAAAGCTAATGCTTTGATTGGTGAAGAAACATCAGTCAGTTGTATCCAGGATAAGGGAATGCTTGCTTATTTTAAAGGTTTAGACAATGTTCATGTTCCTCCCAAGTGTTCAGATATTATTCTGGAGTGGACTTGTTTTTGTCTTAATACATTGTGGTCACAGTGGTGTAGTCTGATGTTAGAGTTCTGGAAATTTTATGTCCAATAGGAGGAAAACACCGAGGTCTAACTGCGAGTCCCAGGAAAGGGCCCAGCATAGGATCAGGCCAGCTCCAAATATCAGGGGCTGCTTTTCCCTTTCTTCTTGGTCCTCAACATTTCCCACTATTTCCTCCTATGCCTTGTTTTGTGGGCATCTGGTCTCTCATGGAGTCTAGCCCATACTGTAAAAGCTCGCAGTGTGCATAGTTCCAATCTGAGAAGGACATAGGGCTTTGGCCTAAGTGTCCCTACATGTCCCAGCTGCCAGTTGTTCTACTTAAACTCTTCTGATCTGGTTGAGAACTGCCCGGAGTTCCCCAGAGTAGCAGGTGGGGAGTTTAGTAGTAAGAACATCTACCAGGCTCTAAGGTTTGGGTTTAAATTTGACAACAACACCTACTGGCTTTGGTTCTTTAAACCCCCCGAGTTCTAGTTTCCTCAACTATAAAAAGAGCTTAATGAACTTCCCTTTCAGGATTTGCTGACACACTTAGGGTTACTGTTCAGAAAGTGGCTAAGGATGATCTGACTTTCAACAAATAGTGGTTATTGGCAGAAGAAACAGAAACAATGGAAATGGATGTAAGCGTTGCTAACATCTTCCCCATTGTCTTTAAACTCCCCATCCTGCCCCCACATCATTTATATCCCATTGGTCTGCCTTGTTGGAAGATACAGTTAGAATTATATATTTTGAGCGAAACTTAGCATTTATTGATAATATAGAAGTATATACACTTAAACTATTGAAGCCAATTAATAAGGTCACATGGAAGAAATATTTGACTTGGAATCCTGTGGTTTCTGTTTGAACTCTGACATTATAACTTGGGACGTGCATCTTGCAGCAAGTTACTAGACCTTCCCAGCTTTAGGTACTTCATGTATTAAAAAGGTGTAAGAATTGGGATGAGGGAGAGTGTTTTGAAGATTACATTTTGAAGAATAATTTTTAAAGGTAGTTTTATATATTATAAAGCTTTTTACAAACATAAGGTGCTAGTGTCATTATGTATATTTCCATATGTTCTATTTCCTCTTAAATGATTTTCAGCTGTGGAATAGAAAAACCAGAAAGGAATCCAAATTTTCCTCCAAGGTGTTTGAGCTTACACCTTTGGGCCAAATTCAACAAAGCTTAACTAAGTAAGTTGCCTTGTGCTCTTGGGCTACAAACCAAGAACGTAGCCAAATCATGGTGACGAACTTCAAATACTGCCGTACCAAAAGATGGATCTATTGAGGTCTATGCAGGAAGGGAAGGACAGAAATTGTCATCTTGCCAAGCCATAGAATATAACATCACCTAAGAAAAAGTGCTTCTTTCCCATCTCATCCATCACAAAAACAAACAAACAAAACATCAACAACAAACCCAAACCAGGTTTTTAGTCATTTTTTGGAGAAGAAAAACAAACAACACATGTTCACCAACACCATTTTTATTGTCTTGGGGGGAGGATGCTTAACTTTCTTTGATAGGCTGGAAGGTAATCCTCACAGCAGCCGTGAGCTTAAATTGTTATTACCATTGTGTTACACAGATAAGGGGACCTGGGTTCAGAATGATCATGCAATTCGTCCTACATCACATAACTAGTATATGGTGGAGTTGGGAACTGGGAATATATCTGTTTGATTTGAATACACTAGACTTTGAACTTCTTGGGGTACTTGCTGAGTAAAAAAAAAAAAAAAAAAAGTCAGCTGAATGGGTCTTCTATTATCCACATTGCAGAGTAAAATTCTTTCTGGGAGTATGAGGAAGTCACAGAATTTCAGGATAAAGGGACATTGGAAAGCCCATTTAAGGAATCCCGCCCCCCTGCCTGATGGGTGGCGTCTTTCACAGCTACTGGTCTAGACCACTGCAGTGACAGGGAAGGTCATAAGGTTCTTCCATATAAAGAGCTAAATATGTGAGACTGTAGCTTCCAGCTATTCCAACCCATGGGTCTCCTCCCTGGGGCCAGAGAGCCAGTTTCTAACCTCTCTCTCTTGTGAGACCCATCGCGTCTGATCTGGGTCTTCTCTTCAATCCTTTCAACTGTTTCCCCAAGGGGAAACTCTTCCTCTTCCTGATTTTCCTGTGGGCAGTCTTTCCACACACTGAGGTCCCTCCACGCTTAGCTTTTCTGAATTCCTTCCAACATCTGCCGGTGACATTAAAACCTGCCAAAGCAGTGGGATGTTTACCCAACTTGTTCTTAAAACTCACCTATGAATTCACAAATGTGAATAGTTTTTGTTATACAACAGCCTAGAAGTTTTGATTTCTTAGAATTTAGCAACCATGACTTATAAGGAAGACTCAGAGCTTCGTTATTTTTTAATCCAAGAAAGAAAAAAATGCAAATACTTGGTCAATTTTTTAAATCAAGTAATATGAACATGCATCCTCCTTGTAAAAACATGATTTAAATATAATAATCCTCTCTCTTCTCAGAGCTGTATTTAGTTCGATAGGTTACCCTATGGGGCACCTTCTTAAGTGTGTATAGACATCTGTATGTACACCAGGAAAAATATACTTTGATTTTGTGTGTTTTAAAAAATAAATGCATTACATTCATAATAGAAAAAACGCTGCAATTAAAATGAAGGAAGTAGCCTTGTAGGCAGTGATGTATAGAGGTCTCTAAGACAGGTGGTTGAGGAATAAAAGCAAGCTACAAAATAATACATGCTATTTGATTGCCCTGTCTTAATATTTCTAAGTGTGGGTTTTCAAACTTAAACCAGAATACCACACTAACTGTTGGAAGACATTGTGGCTTTCCAGTTGTAAAGTCTCATACAAGACCTAATGACAATAGATATCCCAGTATATGATGACACAGATGAATGACGAAGACCCCTGTTCCTTTCCTTACATACTGTAACTGCAGCCAAGACGCTCTATTTGTTCTAAAAAATGTTAACATTTATTCCTTGACATTTCTAGAGGATACATGGAATAAAAAGGATTTATAATCTAATGGGGGCAGAGAAAATACATGAAAATTTAAACATCAGTACAAAGCTGTGTAGTTAATTGCCAGGCTAGGACACAGCTGGTGAATTCAGAAAGAGAGAGGTATCTATGGGCTGAAATAATCAGGGAGGTCTTCACTCAGGAGGTAAAGTTTCGGGAGGCTTGAAAAAACGGGGACAATTTGGGTAAGACAAGGAAGGGAGAAGGAGAGGGAGGAAATATCAGGCGGGGACTGGGTGTGCATTTGTTCAGATGAATTCAGAAAGCACATTCTAACAATGGGGAGGAAGGAGGTAAATAACATTTGTTAAATGCTGACTGTGTACCAGGCTCCTTATGGGTCCCCGAGCTCCTCTACAGTGTGTGCTGTTTTGTCTAATTTTCACAACTTCCGATAATAATATTATTATCATTTTATAAATGAAGAAACTGAGCTCCACAATTACACACGGGTTACACAGCCGGTAAGTGGCGGAGTTACCGCGTTAAGATGCAAACTTAGAGCCTTCTAATGCCAGTGCTCAGGCATCCTCCCACCAGCCCCACACCAGGCCGTGTCCCTAATAAGTCCACTTCCCAGAGGGAAGGGGTCCTGTAAGTGACTTATGGAGATGAACGTGGAATATCAGATTGGGGGCTAGATTACAGACAGTCTTAAATTTCAAGAAATTTGAGAATAACTTGACGTATTAAATGACGAGGAATTTAAATTAACATCTAGAGGGGCGCCTGGGTGGCTCAGTGGTTAAGCGTCTGCCTTCGGCTCAGGTCATGATCCCAGGGTCCTGGAATCGAGCCCTGCGTTGGGCTCCCTGCTCTGCTGGGAGCCTGCTTCTCCCTCTCCCACTCCCCCTGCTTGTGTTCCCTCTCTCTCTGTGTCTCTGTCAAATTAATAAATAAAATCTTTTAAAAAAAATACATTGACATGTAGAGGAACGCATTACTGAAATTAACATGTAATGAAGAATCTGGGAATGGTACGTAGTAGGACGGACTGGGACAGCGAGAACGTAGAGGTTAGAGAATAAACTAGAGATGATTCCTATAATCTAGGAACAGATAATAATTGTCAGGGGATGATGGATGATCTGGTAGCCCATCTATCCAGTAATTCAAGCAAGCTCTGATACTGGCCAAGCACCAGTATTCTCCGTGGATTTTGCAACATTGCACTCAGCCTGACTAATGAAAGCTAAATGTATTTAGAATGGGAATGACGTATGTGTAGATGAAACACATGACAGGCTCTTATGCAACTCTGACTTATGTAAATGGACACAAATAAAGGAAGAAAGCCTGGATTATAAAAGAAAGGCAGGCATCCCTCACTTAGACTCTCCAGGCTTAGGGTCTGAAAATGAAGGCCCTTTTACCACTAATCTTTCTGGTTTTTATTAGTTCTCCAGGTGGGGCAGTAGATAGGCACTACAGCATAGGCATTAAAGAAACCACTTGGAACTATGCTCCTACGGGTAAAAATATGCTCAATGGGAAGCCTTTTTCAGAAGATCAGTAAGTAATACCTTTGCAATGAAAAAGTTGCTATCAGAAACAAAAGTTGTTAATCGTTATTCACTGAGAAATTGCTGATGAAGAATTTCCCATCATCGACCCTTTAAGGGCACGTTTGCTATTAGAACTGCTTCCTTTGTTTTCTTGTAAGCATGGCGTGAAAGACAGATACTGATAGAAATCAGAAATTATTCTTAGAATTGTCACCACTCTTGCCAACATGGCACAGTATTTCAGGGGTCACCTCTAACTCTGTGTTTACCATCAATTTTGTGTGTGTGGCCCTCAAGATATAAAACGACACTAGTCCTTCTGATAGGGAAGGTATGGCAGAGATTCTAAAATTGCAGCTGTGTTCTTGACTTCTCTTTTCAAGTAAGTGGGAGGGAGAAATCAAGTGGTTATCCATGGTTTGGATTTACCACGTTTGTTGGCCAAAAGGACCCTAAGTCTATCAGCAAATCCACAAATCCTCTGAAATGGGTAAACGATTCTAAGTCACCAGGATCGATGTAATGTTCGAGATCTAACGTGACCTTCAAGTGGGGTTAGAAGCTTTTGTGGCTCAGTGTGGAGTTGGGTGAGTCTTGTAAACCAAAATGCCACATTTGTGACTTGCTACATTTGTGTCTGATCCCTTTATCACAGACTCCAATGTTCTCCTTGCCTACACCACTTTTTTGATTCCCTTCACATTTTCTCCAGTGTCTGAGTTTTGTCTATCAAAATTAGTCTGTAAAGCTTCTTTTTCTCGTTTCATTTGATTCAATATTTTTTTTCTTTCCTGTCAAACTTTGTTGAAGTTCTCTCTTTTTGTTTCTTTGTTTATTTTTTACAGGGAGCTTCAGTCCCATAAATATCTGCAACGAAGCCAAGACAGGATAGGATCTGTTTATAAGAAGGCTTTGTATTTTCAGTATACTAATGACACATTTCAAACACTCATTGGAAAACCATCCTGGCTGGGATTTTTAGGGCCAATAATTAAGGCTGAGACTGGAGACATGGTTTATGTTCATGTAAAAAATTTTGCTTCGAGAATGTATAGTTTCCATCCTCACGGACTCACCTACACTAAAGAAAATGAAGGTAAGTGGGTCTTTCTCCTTACATTCCTGAGCTGTTGCTTATGGCAAGTGGGAGCCCAGGACCTCAGGGAAAGCAGGGTAATTATTAACTGGGAGGAGTTTGGGGTGAATGCAGACACTTACTTTTGATGTCTTTAATGTTTATACCCAAGACAGTCCTTTTTCAATTTCTCATCTTGAGTAAGTGCCCACCCTTATGCAATTCCAAGGAAAGAAAATACACTTTTCACTCACAATAATAATAATGTACATTCATGGCTTAATAGAGAAAGCATGGGTCTCTTTCTTCCTTCCTTCCTTCCTTCCTTCCTTCCTTCCTTCCTTCCTTCCTTTTTTTTTTTTTTTTTTTTGTGTGTGTGTGGGAGATGCTCACAAGCAAATGTTAGGTTGGCAGAAATACTGTTCTACCCCCATCTCATTTCATTTCCTGATGGACGAGGATTAGCCTCTTGAAAACATCAGTGTCAAGAAAAATCATTTTCCAGACAGTATCTTGTCTCCTAGACATCCACACTCACAGCTGCCTAGTGGTGTTAGAGAAAGGAAGGGAAGAGAAAGCCACCAAATAAGGTTTTATGTTCTCCATGAAACAGGGGGTTCCTGGAAGATGGGTATACATGAGAGGTAAGCCATGCTTCAAAGCCCTCTATTGAAGGTAGGAACTTTATGCATAGTTATGAGGACTCCAGCCTCAAGAGATAGAGATCTGAAGCAAAAATTCTAGGAAAAGAAGAAAGAAAGAAGAGAAAGCCCAGATTCAGAACTAATAGCTCAGGGTAATGTAAGCTACGCAGAAGGCCTCTTTGGGGCTCCAGTGGTCCACTTAGAGGACACATGGATGTCTCTTGATGCCCTGGGTCCCAACTCTGAAGAAAATATGGAAGGCATCTCAGGAGCCTAGATTTCTGTATCTGAGGTCTAGGCATATAGTAGATACACAGTAAATATTTTTGGAATCCATCAATAATTGTGATAATAGTCTGCAATTATACTGCCTCTCTCATTCCAGTTTAGTTTAAAAACTAGACCAGCTGGACATACAAGTGGAAGCCAGCTAAGGAAGAAGAGACAGGAGGCAGGAAAGAGGAGGGGAGAAATGCACACTTGAGTCTAAAAATAGAAATTAACATACATTTATGGCTTACTAGAGAAAGCACGAGTCACATTCAAAACAGTGCTGCCCAATGGTTACTGTGACTGCAGTGTGGATTATGTCTTCCAAGGTGCTCTCTATCCTGATAATACTACGAACAAGCAAAAGGAAGATGACCGTCTGCAGCCAGGGGCACAATATACTTACAAGTGGTATGTAGAAGAAAAGCAGGGGCCTGGCCCCAACGACAGTAACTGCGTGACAAGGATTTACCACTCCCATGTAGACACTCCAAGAGACGTGGCTTCGGGTCTAGTTGGACCAATTCTGACTTGCAAACGAGGTATCGTATTTTTAAAATCTCATTGTAGCCAAAGAACCAGAATAAGCCGTCTCTCCCTTGCTCTCCTAGTGGAATTTTTCTATCAAACGAGCTCCCCTTTTCTGCCTTGACCCTGGTTGTTCCGTCAAGAAAGTAAAGTTGCCCTCTCAGACTCCGAGCACTAGATGGCGATGGTGAGTCCCATGCCGCAGTTCAAGTCCAGTGATGCGGGTTGGTCACTAGATGGTAGTCAAACCCAGTAAACTTCACTTTACCCACCTTTTCACAAAATGACTTGACACCTTTCTCCTATAGAGAAGTGTTCCGTCAGCAGGGTTGGAGAAACTAGGACGATGAGGGGCTGTCTGTTCCTTGCATGCTCTGTTCCTTAAGAGTTCTGTCTGTAGGTGTGCAAGATTAACTTGAATCAGTTAGAATCACCAGTTTATTTCGTGGCAAAACTAGTTATGGCAAAGAGCAAGTTTTGTTGTTCTTTATGTTTCAGGCACACTGGATGGAGACACCGAAAAAAATATCGACAGATCTTATGTTTTGATGTTTTTCATAACTGATGAAAACAAAAGCTGGTATATTGATGACAATATTAATACATATACTGAATCCGGCAAAGTTAATGCCAGCGATTCTGACTTCCAGGAGAGCAATCTCATGCCCTGTAAGAAAGAAAGCTTTCTGATTCATCATGCCCTATAATTCTAACTTCCGTGATTTCTTCTGTTCAAGTTTTTGTGGCTGAGTTTACATCTTCCAGGCTTTCACTCGAGCTACGCTGGTTGATATGCAAGGCGTCTGGTAAATCTTGCTGGTTGGCAAAGGTTCTTAGCAGGTGAAGTTAGGTAGATGCATTCATTTTCTAAAGTCTTATCTTGATCAAAAGGAGATGGTAAAAAACAAGAAAGATACAATGTTAAGATAATAAAATATTATGGAAGAACAAAAACATAACTGACCGGATATTTTATGAAAATGTGTTTCTTAAAAAAAAAATGTGTTTCTACATAAGATGTTTCAGAAAAGATACTCTCATTCTCTGAGTCACCCATCCTGGTTCTCTTCTTTCTGGGACTTAGCTTCTTTTTAGTCTTTTCCCCTCGTCAATGACCCCTGCCCTTTGGCTCATTTTTCCTCCTCTCACCTGTAATTCTTGGTTCTCCTGACCCTTCTAATTATCTACAATATCTATGGCCTTTTTGTGTGAAACACCAGTCAAGTCCCCTGTTAGATTATGCGTGAGAATAAGGCTGACACTGTGAGGTTTGTGTAACGAGCAAATGCACAGAATGTACAGCACGTGGTCCTCATCTACCGTGTGTGAAAGATTAGTACACGTTTGTTTTCTTGGCTCAGGCAGTACAGCATGCAACCCTTGCTATCGGGGCCATGGGTTCAAGCCCTGCGCTGGGGCTAGAGTTTGCTCAAAATAAATAAATAAGACATGCCTTTTTTTTCAGCAATAAACGGATACATGTATGGAAATCTGCCCAATCTCACCATGTGTGCCGAGGACAGGGTCAAGTGGTATTTTGTGGGCATGGGTGGTGTGTTGGACACACACCCCATCTATCTGCACGGACAAACCCTGATATCTCGGAATCACAGAAAGGACACGATTACGGTCTTCCCTGCCTCGCTGGAAGATGCCTTCATGGTAGCCAAGGGCCCTGGAGAGTGGCAGCTGGGATGTCAGATACACGGTAGGGTTTTGTGACCTTTACATAATACAGGGTCAGAGAACTTTCAAGATTGCAACCCCTCACAAATGCCTTCTCTTCCAAATGGAGAAACTGATTTCTAGGGAGGTGATGGGATTGCCTTTTCGAAAGGCAGTGACAAGGTCAGAACTGGAACCCAGGTGTCTAACACTTAACTCCACAGTAATGGACGCTTCTAGGTATATCGGGATATTTTGTTTTGTTTGTGCAAAAAACTTTTCTATTTTTAGCCAGCAAGCCTTGCAGAAAGCCTGAATGTCAGAGAAGGTACTATAACTGTTTGTTTGTTTTTTAGTTGAGGAAACAAGTTTCAAGGTTGAAACACTTGTCTAAAACCCTATAAGAATTGCTAGGAATATTGTGGGACTAAATGATACTAATCCAGGACTCAGGAAACCTCTGTATTTCCATTTATTTCCCTCTTCAATCACACCCTCCATTGAATCATACGATGGCCAGTTATGAAGTCATTGATCCTTTCTATACTTGAGTATGACCAAAACTACATATAATCATGTAAATGTTTTGTTTTACCTTTCAATCAAAAAACATGGTTATTAGAACTGAAGAATGTAACTTTTCTTCTTTTGTACAAAACTGGGGTTTATTTCTGTGGTCAAACCTGTCTTCTAAGTCCCATACTTTGGTTAGAATCATGCTTCCACTAGTTACTGAAATAACTACACAGCAAATATTTATCAGGATTTTCTATGTGCTGGGGTCCTCGTAGGGCTCTGGGAAAAAGGAGAACCACTCGCAGCTACTGCAACTCGAGGACTGAATTTAATGGTAAAAAGTTTCTCACTTAGAAAGGAATATCATTTTCAGATGAAAATGTACACTCAGTCCCACTCGTCCCATTTACTGACTTTGCAGATAGTGCCTTCAAGCCAGGGCTGGTCCTCAACTCTTAGGAAAGGATAGGGTCAGCCCTAGGCACAATTGAGAAGCTTCTGAGAGTTCCTTGGCTGATTCGATTGACTCCAGAGCTTTCTCCTGTGTCCCATGTCCTAGAGTTGTGTGTGGTTTTCAAATTTTACTTCCACTCTTTTTAAAATTTGCATTTAAAAATTTTTTAATTTAAATTTTATTTAAAATTTTACTTTATTTTATTAGTAATTACAAGAATATATGCATAGACTTTGGCCAGAAAGAAAGGAAGGATGGAAGGAGGAAGGAAGGAGGCGGAGGGAGGTTTTGGTGGGGGGGTAGTAGGCAGAAAAAGTGAAAATCTAATGTGATGTATGGGAGCCTGCTCATACCAGCTCAAGAGGGTGGAGGGTTAAGTCAGCCAACTGGTAAACCCTTGGTAACTTCAAATTGGTCACAGTGGAAGTGTTTAGACTACAAAAATTAGCAAAATAAATCAAATATTGTGTTTTTTGTCTTTAGAGAGCTGGTTTAAGAACACACCATTAGTCCAACCCTCCCGTTGCCATCTTCATTCCTCCCCAGAGAATAAACACCGGGTGTGAATACTTGAAAACCTGTGTACTATGCATTCTCACACAATGTATATGAACATGTAGACACAAAAAACACATTGCTATAGTTTGTGTTTTATTTTACATAAGTTTAGATCATGCTGCATGTGATTTTCTGCTGTTGTTTTCTTCACGTATCAATGTTTTGAAATCTTTTCCCTGACATTCCCCATACACCTAACTTATTCTTTTACGCTGTTGTATAGTTTTCCACATTGGGGATGTATCTTAAGTTATTTACCGATTTGCCTACCGACATTTAAATTGCTTCCACGTTTTTTACTTATTAACAATGTTATAGTTAACATCTTTTTATTTGTATCTTTTTATGTACGTGCAAATATTTCTCTTGGTTGACTACCAAGAAGTGAAATTATGTAATGGAAGGTGTTTAGTTTAAACAAATGCTGCTAGATTGCCTTCCAAAATATCTGTCCTAATTTACACTCCCACCAACAGTGCTCTGAAATCAAATCACCGGACTGGTGCCCTCATGGAGAGGAACCTGCCTGATTTCTTCCTGCTTGCCAATTAGTTAATCTAATAAATCAGCTAATTCACTAGTGACTAATGGTAGTAATTTCATACCCCCGAGGAAAGATGTTTTTGGCCAAAGAGATTCTCAAATCTTCTTGGTAGACAGGCACCATCTTCATCTAGGGACTGGGCCAATGGTGGTGATTATTCTCCGAGGTCATACGTGTTCCTCTAACATTCATCTTTGCATCCTGCTTTCTGTATTTGTTTCATACATTATAGGTTTTTACACAGATTCTGTAAGTAAAATCCCTGAAATTTCTCCAAAAAGGAGAAGTTGCAATATTATTGGCTAAAATATAGATATATATGGAATAAGAAAAATGTTGTAGTAATGTTCTATGCTTGGGTTTATTGTTTTTCAGATAGTATGCAGGCCTATTTCAATGTAAGGAATTGCCAAAAACCTTCAACAGACGTTCCTGGGACACGTGTTGTACATTACTATATTGCTGCTGAAAAAATTGTTTGGAACTATGCTCCCTCTGGTGTAGATTCCTTCACTAAAAAAAATTTAACAGCATCTGGAAGGTAATAATTTGGTGATTAAAATATTTATAGTTAAATAAAAATAATCGAAATTTTTCATAACCAGCTACTCCTAAAAAGGATTTAGGCATCTTATCATAAAAAGATACCAATAAAACAAAAGTAGAAAAATAATTATATCAATAATTAGAAACTATTGAATCAAAGGATCACTACCACACAAAATTTTTCTCTAAATGCCTTGGCAGCCAGTGCAAAATAAAACATGCTGCTCATTTTTTTCCCCAGCACTAAATTTTAAAATAGATTTATTATATGTAATTATGAGACATAGTGGATAATTTATCGATAACAATTTTACAAAAATTCAAAAATGTTCTTCCTGTATAATTTATACTTTCCTGCTAAGATCTGAAGGCATAATTAAATAATTGCCCATGACATTTATTATTATTTTTTTCTTTCCTATGACATTCTTAAATCACGTTTTATAAATATTTTTTATTCCAACATGTAAGAATATATTACCAATTACTATTTTAATGACCAAAACGTACGACCAAAAAACATTACCACGACACCAGCATTTAAAAGTACACGAAAAGGTTTTTTGATAGTCCACCTGCTATAATTGTATTTATCAACTCAAAGATTACAAGAATTTTAATCCTGCTGATCCATTGAATGAAAGTTATATGTCAGAAGAGATCAAGCTCTAAAACCACCAACCAGTGTTTCCCATGGTAATTATTTTTCTCTCATTTACTCGCAGAAAATTTGTGAAAACTAAGACTGCTATATCAAGTGAATATTTTCTCTTCTTACATCAGCTCATCAATAAATTATTCAATCTGCGGGATGGAAATTTTATATGAAGGCTCTCTGGGCTTAGAGCAAAAATTAGATTCAGAATTAGGTCCAACTCTCACTTTATATGGACTCAAATAAGTATGAATGAATAGATGTTTTTTCAACTTGCTTGACTGTCCTGCCTATGAAATTCTATGATGCGTTAGCATGACAAGTCACTACTTTACTGCTAGGGAACACTTTTTCTCAGGGGACCCCACTTAATTTTATCGTAATAAAATTTAAAAAGAGGACTGACATCGCTCATCTTACTATTCTAACATCTTGGCACATGGTAGTTTTAGAAGTGGTGTTTGTTCCTACCTGACTGAAAAAAAAATACCTTTTGTTCCAGAAGAAAGTGTGTGGATAAACCACCGAGTAGACAGGCACAGATGCTTATATACGCATGCACAGATAAAAGACTGAAAAGAAATCCATGGAAAATGTTGACAGTGGTTATATGTAGATAATGGGATTATGAAGATTTTAATTTTTTGGGTCAGTTTTCCTTTTATTTTTCAACTTTTCTACAATGAACATGCATTGCTTTTATAAATAAATTGCAACTAATTTAAAACAGATGTATGTAGATTCTTGCTTTCTTTTCACATGATCACTGTTATTTTAAAGGTTCTTTGTGTTACCTACTTTCTCTGCACAGTGAATCCCAGCTACATTTTGAACAAAGCCCGACCAGAATTGGAGGATCTTACAAAAAACTAGTTTACCGTGAATATACAGATGCTTCCTTCCGAACACAGAAGGCAAGAGATGAGCACCTTGGAATCCTTGGTAAAATTCTCTTCATAGCTCTGCAGGGTTATAATAGACACATTTTCTATGCAATCAAAATAGTATTCACATCTCACAGTTTTAGAGATTTTAGCCGTCATCTATGAAAACAGTTCATTCGGATTCAGCCAATTTTAAAGTACATTCTTTTGTCCCTACACATCCAATGAGATTAATACGTTCATATGATCCAAAGTGACTTTCTGTGACCGTGAATCATCTAGAACTCTTGAAGTCGGATGCGTTCCTGGTTCGTGGCATTATCTCTTTAACTTGTTCCTAGAAGAAACTTACTCAAGTAACACACCAGACAACTGTTGGTGAAAACCAAGGACACTTACGGACTCTGTTGGTTTCTAGGCCCTGTTATTAAGGCAGAAGTAGGACAGATCATCAAGATCACTTTCTATAACAACGCTTCCGTGCCACTCAGCATTCAGCCTCATGGACTGCGTTACAACAAGAGCAACGAGGGTTCCTTCTACAAAACACCTGGAGGGAGTAAGTAACGCCCAAGGGAGGCCCAAGCAAGCCACACTGCGACATAATGTCAGCTAGAAAATAAAATTCCTCCTCAATTCGGGACGCAGCCCACTTTTGACATAGTAACCACTGTGTCCTTATTATGGCGGTGATTCCCTCAGCCCCTTTCAACTGTCCCCCGAGGTGCTAAAAGGTGAGCAAGATACAGTCCTTGTTCTCAGAGATCTCACAGCCTAGACCAGGGTACTTCTGGTTCTAGGTCCTATTTTACAAATACTTATTTCTTACTAGGTACTCCTCCACCCTCCTCACATGTAAATCCTGGCAAGACATTTGTCTATACGTGGGAAGTTCCAAGATACGTGGGTCCTACCTCCGCGGATCCCGACTGCCTGACCTGGTTATACTATTCCTCAGTAGATATGCCAACAGACATCAACAGTGGCCTCGTAGGGCCTCTCCTCGTGTGCAGAAATGGAAGTCTTGGAGAGGATGGCAAACAGGTGAGTCATGGACCTACGACTAGATGTGCCTTGACGAGAGGTTGCCTGAGACGAACTGCAGAGGAAACGCAGTGTGGCAATCGGCAGTTTCAGTTTCTTCTGTGTGCTGATTCTCTCAATTCTATCCTTTTCTGAACTCCAGACCTGCATCTTTCTCCGCCCAATGAGCACCCACCCTAGCGTGTACCAGACACCTCCAATTCCACTTGATGGTTTTAGCTCTTCATCTCCCTCTGGACAACCATACCTGCCCCTCTCTCCTCCACTCCGTCTCTTTGTTAATGACACCATCCAGCCCAGGACTTCATCAGCAACTCCTTTCTCACCTCCAACATTAGTCACCAAACTCCCAATACCACTGCCTTCTCGGAGGTCCCATCTCCTCATTCTGAATTCCTTCAACCTCCTGACTCCTCTTTCCACTCTCACCCTGCCTCAGTACAGCTCCACATCCCTTCCTTTCAAATCGAACTATAGCACTCTCCACATTCTGCAGTCTGCTGGCTCAGAAGTCAGCCCATCAGACCCTTATCGATCCCTCCAGATTCATGGCTCCTTCCTGCCATCCTGGGCATGCAATTCTCGTTCTACTGCAGAATTGGCTTATTAGTCCATGAGGAAGAAAGACTAATTCACATCTCTTTGAGTGTGCCCTCTTCTCTCTTTCTGGAATGGCCTTTCCTCACTGGAGCCATTTTTAAAACTCCGACTGAAGGTCCCTTCCTGCCCTTCCGACAATATTCACTAACTACAGTGGTTTCTGCTAGATACCACAGTTCCTTGTGTATGTTTCCATTGGAGCACTTCTCCATGCAATTGTGTTTATTGGTCTTTCTGTCCCACTGTGAAATGAAACCATACATGAGGTTTTATTAATTTTTTGGAACAACCACATCCCCTCTGTGGCATGTAGTAGGTGCTCAATAAATGTTTGAGAAATGAATTTCCCTTGTTCCTCACTCACAAGTGAACTAATATCCGATTTCTTTTTTTCATCTATAATTTATAAGGTAATAAAGCCTACTAATTATCCCCAAGTAAAGTATAATTGAATGTATATTTTATTTAAAAATGAGATGATATATTAATAGGCATCCATATAATGCAAGCATTATAAGTCTCGTGATTCTTATAGTACATGTAATCTATTTATCCAAAAATATAAATACGTGTACATATTTAATTTCTTCATAAATGCTAAAAATGCACTAGAAAACATTTTATTTAACTCACTTTCTACAAAGCATCCTATGAAAAGCCACTATAAACATCTACGATCATACAGTTTAGTTTTATGAAGTTCAGCTGTAGGGGTCCCTAGAGTAAGAGCTTTATATGAAAATAGCTGTAGATAATTCTCCTAACTTCTTAGTTGTGTGATAAATCCATTCACTGGGATTCATGCCTTTATCCATGCCTGGATTTTCCAGGAGTATACAAAACACTTTGTTTAGGCAATCCTGTATGCAGATCAACTATTTGACTAGACTTTGTGTATGTGTGTGTGTGTGTGTCTATCTATCTATATCTATCTAGCTAGCTATATATATATTTCATGTCTATTTCTTTTTCTATTCTCATCCACAGAAAGGAAAAGACAAAGAGTTTTACCTGCTTGCCACGATATTTGATGAAAATGAAAGTTATCTCTTAGATGAAAATATAAGAACATTTACCACAAAACCTGAAAATGTGGATAAAAAGGATCCAGATTTCCAAAAGTCCAACCAGATGTATTGTAAGAAAACATACAATTTACAATATAAATGCATTAAGCACTTGTTTAATTTCATTATGTCTAAAGAATCGCAGATTAAGAGAGACATACATTTTTCCCCAAGGGTTGGCTAATATGTTTCATGTTTCTTTTAAAGATAATTTCTCAACAAAAATATTATCTAGTAGGATGATTATGTTAAATTCAATATATTTAATATTTAACAATGCCTTGTTGGTGCACTATATTGTTTAGCTATTATGAATGTGAGATAGAAAAGTCATGTATTTTTTTATTGCCAAATTAGTGGTGTAGGTGGGTGGAGTGTTTATTGAGTTGGTTTAGTTAGTTGATTGGTTGGTTGGTTCGTTGGTTGGTTTTTGAAGACTGCAGGTGTAGGGGGAAAGGACTGGTCTAGAATCTAGAGACTTGAACTCTGATCTTAACTGTTTCAAATATTAGCTTAATAACACTGGACAAGTAATTGCCTCTTTGGCATTTGTTTCCTCAAATCTAAAAGGAAGGGGTTAACTCAGATAATCTTGAGATTCTTACATGATTGAGCTTCCTTATGATTAGTCCTTTGTTGAGTTTGAAGAGATGCCAGTTATCATTGAATTTTCTTTTCTTCGTCACCAATGTCTTGTAGCCATAAATGGATACATGTATGGAAATCTGCCTGGACTGGATATGTGCTTAGGAGACAACGTTTCATGGCACATTCTTAGTGTGGGATCTGAAAAAGACTTACATGGGATATATTTCTCAGGAAATACCTTCACTTCCTTAGGATCAAGGGATGACACCATAACTGTGTTTCCCCACACCTCCCAGACGCTTTTTATGAAACCTGATTCTGTAGGTAAGTAGTAGATCTTCTCTTTCAAACTGAAATGTGTCCGAATTATGAAAAACAGTGTCTTTACATGCACCGAATATTGTTCGTACGGAAAAAAAAGGAACTTATGTAAACAGTGCTTAAAAAGCCTTTCCCCTGCCCCATGTAATCTACAAGAACGGTAATATATCATTTCCCAGATCACAAAAATCACACCCACCCCTCGGTTTTCTCTTCCTGGCCTCCAGACTCTAAATCAATTCACATTCCTCAAACACGGTGAGATGCTTTGAAGTATTTTCACCTGTTTTCACTCTGTTATCCCCTCCATTTCTTACTCTTCTATCCCTTTCTTTCCCAGACCTGCCCTCTGCTTCTGCCTTCTTTCTACTCCTCTCCTTGCTAGCTTTGTTCTGTAGGAAAATGTTTTCACTTCAGGGAGGTCGATTGCAGCTGGCAAAAATTTTTAAATCAGAATATTGTTATATGTATCATATATATATATATATATATGATATATATATATCATATATATATATATCTCCCCTCTTCTCTGAACCTAATACCCTCATTTGTAAAATAGGGATGGCAATAATTTACAATCCAGAAAAAGGAATAGACAAGGACCAGGTGTGATACAGGTAGCATAGTAAAGTGCCTGGCATGTGTTAGATGTTCAGTAAAATATTAGTTTCTTCCTTTATCCTGCAGATCCACCTTCATCAAAATAAACAAACAAACAAACAAACAAACAAACAAATAAATAAATAAATAAATAAATAAATAAATAAAAATCCATTCATCTCGGTCAAAAACTACTGGCACCAATCAAATGCTGGCTGTACAATAAGCTAGCTACTCCGTAAATGCCATGGATGGGTGTCCGAACTCTTGGTGATACCACAGATTCACTTGATTACATATTCTACGTTTAACATTTTTTTATTTTACTTTTCAAACAAATAGAACGTGTGATTAAGACCACTTGGAGGAAAAAAGAAAGAAATCTTTTCCAACACTCGTTCTCCTCTCTGCCCTGGGCACTCACTTGGTGTCAAGTGATTTCCTGCCCCCCCCCCACCCTACTTCTTCCTCTCCTTTTCCCAGGAGGTGTTTTCCTGGACTTAAAAAAAAAAATTGCTTTGTTCTTCATTTCTTTCCTTAACGCTATCAGCAGCAGTAAACATGGGAGACACCTGCTATGTGTCGAGCGCCGTGCTACATGGGCGCCGGTTCATTCTAAACAATGACTTCTTTCCAAATCCTTGAGTCTGAAGGTTTTGATCCTTGTCAGTCTTCCTGAATCTTACCCTCCACAAAAAGTTACAGCAACAACAGAAACATGTCCAGAGACAGAAGAGAGTATTGGTGATGACAAAGGTAACTTTGCGAAGCAGCGTCGGCAGGCAATGAGTATAAAATTACCAAAATCAAAGAAGGACAACCTGAATTCAGGTGGAATTTACTGGTCTCAACCAGGCTGGAGTTTTTTTGTTGCTGTTGTTGTGGTCATCGCTTAGGGATTTGAAAGTGTGAGTCTGATTGCCTTCCACTTCGGCCACTCTGACCCACGCCACACCATCTCTCACAGATTACTTCGTAGAGGCTTAACAGGTCTCCTTCCTCCCACGCTTGCCCACTACCTTCTGTTCTCAGCACAGCCGCAATGTCCTCATCACTCATCAGCTCAAAATCCCACAATGGCTCCCCATTGCACAGAGCCACAGACTTTCAGTGACCCCTAAGAGCCCTTGGGACCCAGCCCTCCAACCCACACCAAGCTTGTCTCCTCTCACCCCCCCAATCCCAGACACACAGGCCTCTCGAATGGTCTGCAGACACACCAAGCAGGCCTTCAGCTTGGGGCTTTTGCTGCGTGTTTCCTCTGCCTGGATTACTCTGGCCCTGGATCCATCACTCACCTCTCATCTTTGTCCAAGTGTCACCCTCCCATCAAGGCCTACCCTGATTATCCTATAAAATATTGCTCATTGTCCCTAGAGCTCCCCTCTGCCTGCCCCACCCCACCCCACCAGGATTCTCAATCCTTCTGACACCGGTGTGCCTTTCTCTTTAATCCACAGTGCTTATTAGCTTCCAACATCCATAAATGTTACCTGCCATGTTTATCTTGGCAACACCCGCCCTGCAATAGAAACCCTAAGGGCATGGATTTTTAACTATTTTGTTCACTGATGTTTCCCAAGTGCCTAGAAATAATCCTGGCATAAAGCATACATAAGTATCTGTCAAATTAATGAAAAAAAAATAAACTGTCTTACATTTGGGGGTTAATATCTTCTAGATGACTTCACAGAGAAAAGAAATCTGAACGCAAAGTTTTATGCATTCTTTTCTTACTTGCCTCCAGGAACTTTTGCTGTGGTTTGTATGACAACAGAGCACTATCTAGGAGGCATGAAACATAAATACCACGTGAGGCAGTGTGCGGAGCCAAACCCTGATCAAACACAGTATGAGGAAGAGAAAACCATTTACATCGCTGCTGAGGAAGTTGTGTGGGATTATTCTCCCAGCAGGAAGTGGGAGAAACAACTGCAACATTTACAAGGAGAGAAGTATGGCCATCACTTCCATCTCTAACCGAGAAGGGTTCATTCTGGAGTCCTCCGCCCTTCCTTTCCAGTCTCACGTATGCGTGCACGTGTTGTGTATTTGTTTGCTCCGGTGTGTGGGTATGTGTGTATGGCGTACATGTGCACGACGGGTGCGTGTGCATGGTACGTGTGAGGCACGTGTGTGCTTAGGAGAGGATCCATTACAAATCACAATGTATCTGTGTATCTTACCTTCAACTACAAATGACTTCCAGTCTTTCCAAATAGCTGCGTCACTTACTTCTGTGCTTTGTTTCTCACTGTCTTTCTTTTCCCTTCTCGCCTCCAGTCTTCCTGATGCGTGTTCCCATCCAGCCTGGCCACTCCGAGGTGTGATAAACCTCTTTCAGCTACATTTAACATCTGGCATCAGTCAGATTTTCCTCTTGTCTTCATTTGTTTCTGTCAATCTCTCTTCTTCTGGGAACCTCAGATTGAAGATCCTTGCTTTTCTTTTGGTAAAACTTGCTTTCTTTCTCTGATTTTCACTTTTACTATTTATTCATTTATCAAAACTAAAATTTCGTCCAGAAAACATGTTTTAAAATACAGGATGAATATCCAGCAATCTTACCAGTATTAGCAATTTTTTTTTAAGAAGAATCACTTTTCCAGGGGCGCCTGGGTGGCACAGCAGTTAAGCGTCTGCCTTCGGCTCAGGGCGTGATCCTGGCGTTATGGGATCCAGCCCCACATCAGGCTCCTCCGCTATGAGCCTGCTTCTTCCTCTCCCACTCCCCCTGCTTGTGTTCCCTCTCTCGCTGGCTGTCTCTATCTCTGTCAAATAAATAAATAAAATCTTTAAAAAAAAAAAAAGAATCACTTTTCCAGGTAAAGTAGCCTCTAGACATTAATCAATTGTGTTGTTTCAATAAGGAGTTCTTCCATATGAGAATTTGTCGAATTTAATGGTTAAATTAACTAACTTTGTGGTTTTTTTGGTTTTGTTTTTATTTCCTTAAAGTAAAACAAACATATATTTGGATAGAATTGGGACGTATCTTGGGTCCAAATACAAGAAAGTCATATACCGTCAGTATGATGATATCACATTCAAGAATCGAACAAAAAGAAATGAAGACGAAAAACATCTGGATATACTAGGTACTGATATACGATCAGACTGGTCTTCGTGTTTTTCTTCTTGTCCTCGGCCACCAGGCACTGTTGCACACATTGAGGGTACTGTCGACCTCCACCAGGACAGAGAAGAGTGCCAATAATGCTAATTCTAATTTGTTTGCCGATAGGCACTTTTACTGGGAAAAGAAAATTGATTCAACAGTTGTTTCACGAAAACTAAAGAGACCATAGAAATATAATGTGATTAGTTTTGGATTACCTGGCTTCCTAGAACTCAGGAACTCTAGAGAGACCTTAGAACTAGCTTTTAGAGGTCATTTCACTGATATTAAAATGAAGCCCAGAAGGCCTACTATAGTGAGGAGGGGGACCTCTTTGTTTAAATTTAAGTGTTTAATTTAAATACTTAAAGTGTTAATATCTAGTTTCATCTTCTAAGAGTGAGGAAAATTACAGCCCTTTCTTCTACCCTTGACAGGTCAGCCAGGAAAACCACAAGTTGCCCCCAGCACCTATGTGTAACATTTTCCTAATTGCCACAGCGTTTGCAGAGGTCACATGATGTTTTCATAGGTCAAATGACATTTCTGTATGTTGCATAATATTTCCAGAAGCCACGTGGCATTTCCGTATGCTCAAATTTTACGTGTCTATTGGAGATAGACATCTAAGTGTCTATTGGAGACTATCTTCTGGTGTGGGGCCCTGACAAGATGGACTTACATGCTGTTGGAGAGACTCTTACTCTTCTTAGCTCCACATTGGCCTCTTGAGCTTGTCCCTTTGCAACCCCCAGAAGGAGGTCTGTGCTGTCCGGGTCCCCCTGTTATTGGGTGGGCTCCTATCTTTAGTAACAGCAGGATGTTAGTTTTTGCTAGGATTCTGACTGCATGCATCAAGGTAAATGACATAATATGACCCTTTAGATTCCATTATTATTTATACCAAAAACAAAACAAAACACCCAACCACTTTATGGAAAAGGGAAAACAATTCTCTAGTGTTTGGGAAAGTGAAATGGCCATGGGAACAAAGAAAGGATGTCCCGAGCTAGCATCTAACGTCTAGTAGGTGTCTTCAGGGCTCTGATTTCAGTAATGATAGTACAAGTTTGAAGGGAATTCTTACTGCTTAGTTCATCTCAAAGCCATCTCTGTTTCAGAATTTTTAGAGTCACTGATACAATCTGCTTCTAAATAGAAAGAAGATTTAAAACAAATTTTTTACCTCCAGTTCTTGGCCTGGGATGAAAGGGAGAGAGGGTACAATGAAGGGGTCTTCAGTCTGGAGAAAAAAAAAATCACCTTTGGTCAATAAAAAGGCCTTCCAGCTCCTCCTAACTCTCCACTAAGGTGAAAGGGGAAAAGGATAAAAGGTTTAAGTGAGGGGCGCCTGGGTAGCTCAGTCGTTAAGCGTCTGCCTTTGGCTCAGGGCGTGATCCCGGTGTTACGGGATGGAGCCCTGCATTGGGCTCCTCTGCTGGGAGCCTGCTGCTTCCTCCCCCACTCCCCTGCTGTGTTCCCTCTCTCTCAGGCTGTCTCTCTGTCACATAAATAAATATAATCCTTTTTTTAAAAAAAAAGGTTTAAGTGATAATGTTGGTCAAGAAAGAAAATAAAATATTTCATTTCCAAATTGTGTGTTTTCGTAGGCATTAACTGAGGCTCATCGAATTAAGTTTTCTAAAGACTTAAATTTTCCAGGGAAAAACTGTATTTCATAAATCATCAATGATCCACTGGTTAAAAGTGTGTTTTATTTGGCTGCATGTTGAGGAAAAAGGATAAAAATAAGTCGCTGTATAAATACTTAGAGGACAGATGATTCATAATTTAAAATAAATAACAATTTCCGCACATTTTCCTTTTTATATCCCCTAGGTCCTTTAATATTCCTCACCCCTGGTCAAAAACTCCGAATTATCTTTAAAAATAAAGCCTCAAGACCATATTCGATTCACGCCCATGGAGTGAAAACAAACTGTTCCACTGTTGTTCCAACACAGCCAGGTAACTGCTTTGGAAGAGAAAAAAAGCTTCAAAGCTTTTATGCAAGACTATGTGCTCGTGTTCTTTCTGAAGTATGGGGTAGTTCTAGATGACAGAGACCAGTGGGCTAGTAGGAAGGGTCTAAAGAAGGAGCTTGGGAACAAGTTCCTTTTGCAAGTCTTGAGTTTTCTTCTAGAGTGGGTACTATGAGCAAAACTCCCCCGTGTGTACAGTTCTCTTCTAGAATTACCTTCCTTCCCATCTCTCCACCTATCCAGCTGCCAGGTATCCCTAAGCTATACTCCATCTCTCCAATTCAAGTGCTAAAGCAGGAGTTGAGTATACGATGCAGTGTGTGAAGAAGGGGGCAGGGGAGAGGGAGCCACTAAGAGGAGGTAACCTCGTGTATTAACATTTCTATGGCATCCCCACTCTACAGCATGCCATTCCACGTGCCTCAGACAAAAACAAATGCTTTTTAATATAAATGTCTAGGGAGCAGACCCTGAAATGAAAATTTGTCGGCAGTAGTGTTCTTGGGATCAAAGGCTATGGAGAGAAAGACGAAGACAGAATTGGGCAGGAGGAGAGCTTAAGCAGAGATATAGCCTCAAAAGAAATCACAGCCACCCTAGAAGTTCTAAAGAAAGGGTGGTCCTCAGTTGTCCTGAGTTGGGGTAAGAAACCTGGGCCTTCCTGTCCTTGCATCTGTCATTGGATGGAAGCTTGGGTGAGGTGGCTGTCTTCCACCGAGGCCAGCTCAGAAGAGGGTGGACAGCCTGTGGAGCAAAGATTCCTTCATTCTTAAAGGGGAACCTGAGAGGGGCATCAAGAATGTTATCATAGTTGCCTACCAAAACAAGTAGTTCTGGGAATTAAGGGTTATGAAGGAAAGAGCCAAAGTCAGAAAGGAAAGATGTGTGGGGCAGAAGGATGAAAGAGAGGTTTTGATGACAGGTGAAATAGTCCCTTTTGATTTTAAAAAAGAGCCAGTCCCATGGTAGTGCCAACATGAATCTCATATCAAGAGAGTTTGCAAGTTAGCACTCTGTCCTCATTAGTCAGGGAAGGATCTCATTGCGTACATTCCACAACCACTTCTGAGTACCTGCTGTGCCCAGGCACTGTGTGGTGCGCTGGAAGGGGAGGGCTGGTACTCAGTAGACTGATTGTTAAAGATTTGGAAGCAGGGAAGTTGGGGATAGGATCAGTTAGCCGAGGTGTTTGGGAAAGTTAATTTAAACCTCTGGAAGTGGAAGACGCAGGATTATACAGCAAGGGGCAGGAGTGGAAGGAGGTGTCCAAAAGAACTTTTCTGAAATAGGCAGGAGTTTAGGACTTAAACTCAGCAGGGCTACTGCAAATGCCCTGGGAGCAGGGAAGAGGCACATGTGATCTATAAATTGGAAGGTTCAGAGCTGGAATTCAAAACGGGTCACGTTTCAAAGCCTGTGTTATCTACACTACAATCAATACTTGTTGAACAAATGAGTTAGATATGTAATGACTGACATTTTTCAATGGCAAAATCACTATAAGCTTTTGATGCCGTAACCCTGAGAACATGAGAGCCAGCAGTGATAGTTACATCAACTTCACCCTGGGACCCAAGTCATGCTTTATTTGGACCATCTTGCCTAATCCCTAAATTCCCATTTTATGTGCAGGAGGAAACAGAAGCTCCGAAACTGTAAACACATTGACCAAGACCACAAGGCTAGGAGCGGATGAGCCAGAAGTGAAAACTAGGGCTATGCTGCCTACTCATTGCATAGCTTTAGGGTTTGGTCGTTATCCGGTTCCCCATAAAAACATGGGCTTTAAGACATTCTGTTTCTATACACTGTGTTTGTCTATTTTAGGAGAGATCCAAACATATATTTGGCAGATTCCTGAACGAGCTGGTCCTGCCTCAGAGGACTTTGAGTGCATACCTTGGTTTTACTATTCGACCGTGGATATGGTTAAGGTAAACTTTAAATCAAGTCGTCCTTTTCCTCCCATCTCCTCTTAGAAATTATAAAGGAAGAAAGAAGGAATTTATTTGTGTTTAAAAAAAATCACAGTTCTATGTAATCTTTCTTTTAAGTAACCTAATTTCTGCTCAGCTTTGAAGTCTATAGATGTTTGCGTTTTCCACGAGCAAGATCACGGCGTTATTTACTTCGAGTCATGGTATTTTCCACAATGTCACTGTGAATTGGAAAGTATAGTAATAGCCTCTTCTTTGTTTTGTTGAATTTGGATTACAGAAAACAAAGTATGGAGGTAAAGGTCTCTGATGAATGAGAAATGAACACATACAGAGGTATATTTTTTTTAAACCATCAGCTCTGGAGTTCAGTTTATTTTCACTTAACAACAACAACAAAAGTCTCATCTCCAAACTTTGGTTATTTTGGTCTGCTCTCTGTCTAGAATAAGAATCCACCCAGACATTCAACCCGAAACCAAAATGAGTATAAACAAACCAAGGCTCCCGGCTGAAAGCGACTCTGGGAGCAGGGACATCGCACAGCCAAGGATCCGAGACCTTTAGACATTGCTGCCAACCAACTCCAACGCCAAAAAATTCTAATTAAAAACAAAGCTCTGGGTTGTTTTTTTTTTTTAAATTAAAATTTCAAAAATAGAGCTAAATCCACTGAGGAATGTGACTAAAATCCCTCTCAGGAGTTAGTTGTTCTCGTCAGACTTCAACTCGAATGAGTGAGATGACCGTGTTTCCTCAGTCAAGGATTTAACATGTCAAACATTTTCTTCCTTACTCTCAGACTTAGAATCCTAATAACTAAAAACTCAGGATCTGACCTCACTAGAACTCCACCTTGATTCTACTCGTTTCGCTGGTTGGGGGAAATTTTTCGTTTTGGGCACAGTTAATAATCCTGCTTTGCTTCTCCAGGATCTTAACAGTGGACTGGTAGGCCCTCTGATCGTGTGTCGCAAAAACACCAAAGCCAGCATAGTTCACCGTGTGCTCCACTTCATGATTTTTAATGAGAACAAGTCCTGGTACTTTGAAGAAAATGTCAACACCTATTCTTCAGATCCGAACAACATAGACAGGAATGATGAACTGTTTGACCTCAGCAACCAAATGCACGGTAATGTCCACCAGCTGACTCAACAGCTGGCGCCTGTGGGGTGTTTCACACAAAGGGAACAGAGGAAGGTTCACGCTTGTCACACTCAGCAGTTGACGGAAGGCAATCGCATGGGGCTGTGACGTAGATCACGTGGACCAGGGGCTGGCAAACTTCCATAAAGGACCAGAGAGTAAAGAGTATAGACTTGTAAACCACCCAGTCTCTGCCAGAGGCTGTATTTTACTCTGCCATGGGGCATAAAAGGCACCCCCAGACAAGACCTAAAGAAATGGAGGTGGCTACAGGCCAGTAAAACTTCTTTTATGGACATTGAAATTTGTATTTCATATAGTTTTCACATGTTGGGAAATATTCTTTTTTTGTTTTTTGTTTTTTGAACCATTGAAAAACCATCCTGGACTCATGGGCCATAGAAAAACAGGAAGCGAGAGGGTGGATCTGGCCTAAGGGCTGTAGACTTAGCATGGGGCAAATTCTAATGCTTCTGGAACCACTCAGGGGATGCAAAACCAAGAATACCAGCTATCACTCTACAGGGCTTTCTTACACACTTTTCTAAGTATTTTACCTGGACGGACACAGGGAGATGTGGGGCTTACGGCAAACTGGAAAGCACATGGCCCCAACCAATCTTCCCACCAGGCAGAACTTTCAAAAACCCCGTGCTCATCAATCAAAATTCTTTTGTAAGTGGCTTGTGACTAGGCATGTCCTGTTTATGTCTCCCCTCCCATCTAGAATCATAATAATGAGACAATTATTCAAAGAAAAAGCACATGAACAATCTCACTTAATCATAGTCACATTCAGTCAGACTTCTGGTCCCAGTCCTTTCACCAGAGGAAGCTCGGGGATGCGACTAGATAAGGGACCCTTAAGTAAGGCCAACCCAAATGTGATCTTTTCCAGCTTCTTCATGTTTTCCTCCCATACATATAGTAAATTCGAAATTAATTCAAGGACTGCATCCTCGCTACCCATCATCTTTTAATAAGCCTCGTGGAGGGCGCAGAGCACCATACTGGTGCTGAGGGGATACGAAGGCCATAGGATGAGGCACCTTCTCTCAGGTTGTTCACAGCACAGGGCCAGCCCGCTTCTGCTGACTTGGGGGGGGGGGTGTGCTGTAACAGAAATATAAACACAGTGCTGTGTTTTAAATTCTTATTTGGAAGAAAATCTTCATGAAGGGGAGGGGACTTTTAAGCTGAGTATTTAAAGATGCACGGAAGTCTGTCTAGTAGAAAGGGAGGCGAATGACATTCCATGTAGATGGAAGAATGTGACCTAAGAAAGAAAGAAAAGAAAAGCCCACAGAATTGTGCAAGACCTTGAATAACCTGTTAAGAATTTAGACGCGATCCAAGATGGGGTTTCTCAAGCTTGCCACTATTCGTATTTTTGGCCTGGGAACTCTTGTGGGGGGCTCTCCTGTGCATCGTAAAATGGTTAGCAGCATCCTTACCCTCCGACCCCGGAAGCCAGTAAGACCCTCCCCCAAGTTGTGCAGCTCAGAATATCTCCAGGCATTGCCAAAAGTCGCCTGTGGGACAAAATTCAGCTAAGAACCTCTATGCTGAAGACACTCAAGACACCAAAGGAGGGAACGGTAGGAATAGGTGTGTGTTGTAGGAACAGCCCTGGCACTCAGCTAGGCCTTTGTGCTCCGGGTGTAGTCCTAGCATCAGCATCACTCGGCAGCTTGTTAGAATTGCAGAATTTCAGGTGAAACAGAGCAAGTAAATCATAATCTGCATTGGAACGAGATTCTCAGGGCACATACACATTAAAGTCTGAGAAGCACGGTCTAAAGCAGAGTCTCCTAGTTCTATTATATTTCTCCATCAGCTAAAACTTAGAACCCAACCTCCATAGACATATGGTTATAAATTAGTATATTTATTTGTAAATAAATATTTGTACCATATTTGTACCACTGTATTAATGCATTTTTGGTTTTTCAAAAGATGAACACAAACAAGAAAAGTAAAAAGGAGGATATATAGATCCATAATTATATAATGAAATTAATTAATAATATAATTAATATTTTATATAATTTATATAATATATAATTTGTACAGTTAATATAAAGCTATATATAATTTTTATAGTTATATGTATAATTTATATTGTTTTTATATAAATTTATATAATTTATATATTGAAATTTAATGTGAATATTATATTTGTATATTAACTAATTTTAATTATCAATATTATATATAAATAATAATGTTAATTAATAATTAATATATAGTTATATATTGATATATAAATATACATCAATATATAATTTAATTATATATAATTAAATTATTATATAATTTTATACAGAATATACAGAATATATTAATAATTTATATGTCATGTAAATTATTAATTATAAAACATATTAATATATTATAAATTATATAATATATTAATAAATATATTGATTTATTAGTAATTATATTAATATATGATTGCATATGATTAATAATTGAATTATATATAATCATGTGATTAAATTAACATCTTCTTCCTATTATCCTCTGGAAACCATGCCTACAGAGGACTAGAGAGAGGAAAAGACAACAGGCCCGGACCTCAGCTAAATGGCCATTCTAGTCACACCAGTGACAGATCGTGAAGGTCTGACTTAGAGCAGTTGAAGAGGAACACACTCAACTTCTATGCCTCTTGTGATCACTTTAAATATACTTTAAATATGTAGACACACTTAAGTATTCATCAATTTAGGTATCGGTAGTTGTGAAATATTCTAGTCCAGCCCAATTATTTAAAGCAAAGTCACTATGTCATTTCCTCAGGCAAGGAAAACTCTAGAACTGGACTCATCCACACGAATGGACGGCTTGGTCATGTTCAACAGCTTCCTTAGGCTGACTTTAACATCCTCATGGCCTCTGAAAACATCTATGATACTTTCTATGAGGTGTTTTTTTTTAAACATACATTATTTTAAATCTTTGTTGAATATAATAAATTGTGTTCCTCCACAGCAATTAATGGAAGAATGTTTGGAAATAACCAAGGTCTGACGTTCCACGTTGGGGATGAAGTGAATTGGTATCTGATTGGCATGGGGAGTGAATTTGACCTGCACACGGTTCACTTTCATGGCCACAGCTTTGAATATACGGTAAGAGCCTTGGACAGCTTCGTTTAATTATTGCCGTGTCTTGTTGGGGCAGCATGGCAGGATAACAGGACTAGAAAGGAAATGACCCAGCCAGAACTGAAGTTCAATACCTACAGTCTGTAACATATCAGGTACATGTAAGTAATTATACATTTGGCTCTTTGTGTCCCATGGACATTCAGTAAATGTTTGTGAAAGCATGAAGCGCACTTCTCACTCTAATCTGGTGTTACTTGATAGGTAAATACGACTTCTATAATCATCTTGAGTTTCACCCTTTCTATCCCATCTTGTTTTTTTCAAACCCTTAGTAACATAAAAGAAAAACACTTGGAACAGTCATACATTTTGCCACATTTTCTTTCTCTATTTTTCTGAACTTAATTTAAAGCAAATTGCAAACATCATGGTTCTTCACCCCTAAAAACTAAAACCATGTGCATCCTTAGACTAAGGAGAATCTCTGCCCCACCGTGATAACATTATCACACTCCCAATGTTAACTTTAATTCAATAATATAATCTGTCAGGGCGCCTGGGTGGCTCAGCTGGTTAAGTGTCTGCCTTCGGCTCAGGTCATGATCCCAGGGTCCTGGGATTGAGCCCCGCATTGGGCTCCCTGTACTGCTGGAGAGCCTGCTTCTCCCTGTCCCTCTGCCTGCTGCTCCCCCTGCTTGTGTTCTCTCTCTGTGTGTGTCAAATAAATAAATAAAATATTTTTTAAAAATTATATAATCTATCATATAATCCAACCAAATAGCCCCAGTTGTCCCCAAAATGCTCTTTATAACTTTTTTTTTTTAAATCCAGGATCTAATCATTTATACATCGCATTTGGTTGTCATTGTCATGTCTCTCCTAAAAGAAGAGATTTCTTTTTTTTTCTCAATCCTTCATGACACTTCACTTTTGAAGGGTCCAGGCCAGTTGCTTTGTAGAATGTCCCATATTCGGCCTTGGTCTGATAGTTTGCTCATGATTGGATCCACGTCAGACGTTCTTGACACGAACAACACACAGGTGATATTACGTGCTTCCCATGCATCACACCGAGGGGTACAGGCTGACAACAGGTGCTGACATTGTTGGGGCTGTTTGATAACTTTATTGAGGTGATGCCTACTATGTCTCTCCATTTATAACAGCATCATCTTCCCCTTGTAATTAATAAGTGATTAATAAGGGATTTTTTAAAACATATTTTATTCTCCAACTATATTTCACCTTGTAGTTATAAAAAGAACTCACTGATGATTGTTGCCGGAATCAATTTTTCCGTTGGGAGTTATAAATGGTAGCTTTCTAATTCTGTCATTCCTTCAGCGCTTGTTATAAAATAAAAATGTGGATTTAGGTGACGCTTGGCGTTATGGTAACTTTTTAAGATAATTATTTTCCTCTTTTTCTGTTTTATGTATTCTTAGTCTCTTTATAGCTCTGTCTGAATAGCTTTTCCCCCACCACACCCTCATGCTCTACGCCATTGTTGTTTTACTGACCGTCTTTGCCTGGCCCTTTCTCTAATTTATTACAAGAATTTTAAGTTTTATCCTTCCCCTTTTCAGTGTCCGGGTTAGTGTCTTTTATTTACTTAAGGAGCATTTTCTTTATCTCTTCGTCCTAGTCCCTTTTATAAACATTAATGTACCATTGAAACCAATTCTGTTTCATGCATTTGGCACCTCACTTAGTCCAGCCACTTGGCATAATATAGTGCATCTTTCGGCTCTGATAAAGGTTTCACGTAAAGCTTTCCTGGATTCGAGATGTATTATGCTCATAGCTTCTGTAATGCTCAGAGCCTATCTCAGGCAAATTCAGTGAGTGTGCATGACTTGATTGGCAAAGCTTTATTGGATGTGCCGCTTTCTCTGCTGTCCTTTAATAAACGCATTGATTCCTTCTTTGTTTTGGCGGAAACAAACTATTTGTTTTGGCTGAAAAACTTTTTTTATTATTCTAGGGAATTTTACATGACAAACTAGACAGAATAATATAATGAACTCCGTTACCCACCACCCAGGGCCAACAACCATGACCTTCCTGTTCTTCCATCTACATTCCCTGTATTTTTGAAGGAAAACCCTTGATATTAGGGTTGTTATTCATAAGTGTTTACATTAGACTTTAAAAATTAGAACAAAAGAGACAGATTTAAACTCTGGTTATAATTTTTTACAGTATGTTTGATGTTCAGTTCAGATCAGTTCATTTCAGCAAATGCCTCTGACATTCCATTGTGTGGAGAGAGAGGGAATCCAAAGAGTTAGCTCTCAGGGGCTCGTTCTACACAGACGATTATATTATATAATAAAGGCATCAAATTAAGTGGAATTTGTGCTAACGTTTCTATAGTGTTAATTAAAGCTAACCTTGATTAAGTACTTATGTGTCAAATGCTATGCTTAGTTCTTTGCGTGGATTTCTCATCGAGCCTTCCCAGAGATAGACACTCTTTTATCACCATTTTATAAGGGAATAAAATGAAGGATTAACAAGACAGAGAACTTTCCCATAACAATAAGGAGTAGAAGTAGGATTTGAACCCCCAGCTCTAGAGTCCCTCACTCTTAACTGCTTCACAAAACTGCTCTTTTCAGAACAATCCTATTAAATTTAAGAAACAAAATGAACAAAGAAAAAAGGAGATGAACAGAAAACCAGACTCTTAAACACAGGGAAGAACTGGTGGTTGCCAGAGGGGAGGTGAGTGGGAGGGTGTGAAATAAAGGAGAATAAGAGTACTCTGATCGTGATGAGCCCTGAGAAAGGTATAGAATTGTTGAATCGCTATATCGTGCACCTGAAACTAATATAACACTGTATGTTAATTATACTTGAATTTAAAAACAAGAATAATCCTATTCCTAGTACCAGAAGCTGTCAGCTCTCACCACTCATCCTTAACCTCTTTCAGATGATCACAAATAGTCTTCCCCTCCCTTGAGGTGGAAATTAATTACTCCAAGGTTAATGCAGCCTCTGGGTTTTACTCTCTGGAACTCCCGGGTACAGCAAAGTAGCCCTCTGGGGTTATTCACTTGGTCTTGGAACAGCCAGTCACCTGTTCCCTAAGGCCATGGTCTCCCTTGGTGCCAGGGCTCCAGATACATCATGCACATTTACTGGTGCCTTAAACATCGTCAATTCTTAGTTAAAATTGTTCAGTATTGTTCTCTACATTTTCTGACATCTTAGAAATGAATCCATGCCACCCGTTTTGTTGTCCCTGTAGATGCAAAATTAATCTTCCTAAATGACAGTGGTTCAGGCTCCAATCTACAGCCTGTGGAAAACAGCCCTGCCTCCCTGCTTTCCACTCTCCAATATCTCCAGGGCATCTTGAGAGCCTGTTTCTAGGCACCTTCCACTCTCACTTCCTGTTTCTGCTCATCTCCCTTACCTCTCACCTACCATGACTGGTGTTTTCTCATCTCTGTGCATCTCCAGAATGGAACACACCCCCATTTCCTTTGACTCTCCTTAACCACCACAAAAACAAGGCCATTGTGGGTCAGAGACTCTTAGTGAAAGTTTGGAGGTAGATGAAGTCTTCCCCCCCACCCAGTACTACATGGTGAAAGCATTTGACAGTAGACACCCCTGTATTCAGTTATCCCTCTACCATGCGTCACCACGAAACACTGGCTCTCCGCCTTTTCCTCTCACACTCAGGACTTCTTTCCTCACACTCTTCCTCTCTAGACTTGCTTGACATTTGTCCTCTCCTCAAATTACTCCAGATCCCATCTTGAGCTGCACTCTTCAACACGCCCCCACCCTCCAAATACCTCCCATTGCATTACTCAGAGCAATTCGTCTCCTTCCTATGCTCTTCCAAGTCCATCCTAATCCAGCCAGGCCAGGCCTGGGGCTTCATCTTTCAAAATCAAAGTAGCCTGCAGAGAAGGTAGTCTTCTGAACATCCGGTTCTCTGTTTGGGAGAGAAAATAGCCCTTAAGGCCCTCAGTCTTTCGTTCCAACCCCAGAAGGCAGACGAGCTCCTCTCCTTCCTGTAACCATGACTTTTCCTGATTAGCTACCTCTCAAGAAACGTCATCTTCACATCACCCACATCCTTAGTTAGAAATACTTCAGTTAGGGGCGCCTGGGTGGCACAGCGGTTAAGCATCTGCCTTTGGCTCAGGGCGTGATCCCGGCGTTATGGGATCGAGCCCCACATCAGGCTCCTCTGCTATGAGCCTGCTTCTTCCTCTCCCACTCCCCTTGCTTGTGTTCCCTCTCTCGCTGGCTGTCTCTATCTCTGTCAAATAAATAAATAAAATCTTTAAAAAAAGAAATACTTCAGTTAAAACTTTTGGGATATGTAAGACCGGATGTTGTCTGGAATCTAGAGCATTCTTCTGCAGGAGATACTGACAAGGTATCTAACACCAAGAATGACACGAGATCCCTTTAGAGGGAGATGTTTCTCTGTGGCCTATCCCTGAAATGTTCTCAGACTTGCCCCTCCTCTAAAACCCTCAGTTGTACTCAGAGGAGAAGTGCAGTGGCACCTAATGCTTTCTAATTGTCATCTAACAAAGTATATTAGAATTGATAGGCTGTATAAGTGACGGATACCTTTTATAAGTTATTTAATGATGTTTTGTCTCCTTATTGAGGATACGGGACTGTATCGCTCTGATGTTTATGACCTTCCTCCTGGAGTATATCAGACTGTAAAAATGTATGCAAGAGATGTTGGGACCTGGTTATTTCATTGCCATGTTAGTGTTCACATTGAGGGTGGAATGGAAACCACATACACTGTAATCGAATGAAAAGGTAAGCCAAATTGATTCGAAGTAATCATATTTAAATAAATTCACTGTTTATACAAAGATATCTGATCCACTGAACATTTACATGATCCCACACACAACTCATTCACTCAAAGATTCCTGTTCTGAGGGACACCTGGGTGGCTCAGTTGGTTAAGCATCCGACTCTTGATTTCAGCTCAGGTCATGATCTCAGGATCATGAGGGGGAGCCCCACATTGGGCTCTACTTGAGATTCATTCTCCCCCTCTCCTGTTGCCCCTCCCCCACCACAGTCTCTCTCATTCTCTCTCTCTCTCAAATAAATAAATAAATCTCAAAAAAAAACACAAAAAACAAAAAACAAAGATTACTGTTTTTAGATGACCAAGAAACTCTGGTTTTATCTTCTTTCTCAAACTTAGATAACTTTCTTTTTTTTTTTAGGATTTTATTTATTTATTTGACAGAGAGGCAGCAAGAGGGAACACAAGCAGGGGGAGTGGGAGAGGGAGAAGCAGGCTTCCCGTTGAGCAGGGAGACGATGCGGGGCTTGATCCCAGAACTCTGGGATCATGACCTGAGCCGAAGGCAGACGCTTAACGACTGAGCCACCCAGGCACTCCTTAGATAACTTTCTGATCTGCTAAAAGATACTCTAGAATTAAATGCATTATTTCTAGATTTATATAATATATGCATAAGGATTTGAATAATTTAGGGACGCCTGGGTGGCGCAGTCGTTGGGCGGCTGCCTTCGGCTCAGGGCGTGATCCTGGCATTCTGGGATCGAGCCCCACATCGGGCTCCTCCGCGGGGAGCCTGCTTCTTCCTCTCCCACTCCCCCTGCTTGGGTTCCCTCTCTCGCTGGCTGTCTCTCTGTCACATAAATAAATAAAATCTTTAAAAAAAAAAGGATTTGAATAATTTATAGAAGATGAAACACAAATGACTACTGAGTCTATAAAAATATCTAACCTTGCTAATAATCAAATCATTTAAACATTGTATTTAAACAACAGTCAGATACAGTTGTTGAGTAAGGAACTATTGATTTGGCAAAGATTTCTTTTTTCAAAGATAATATCAATAACACTGTGGTGAGATGGGTGCATTACATATACTCTGGTAGAAGTATAAAGTGTTTCCACAACCCTTGAAAAAACTAAATAATGATTACGTATTTTTTCATATTCAAGTGACACTTTATTTCGTCTCATTCCCATCTCCCTTTTCTCCAACACATTTTACTAGAACTTTAGGATAAAAATAGTATCTTTGTTTCTGAGATTTGCATCAGTTCCTTACTTAGGCTATCGGAAGTCATTACGCTTTGGTCTCTTAATATGATTGTAATATTTTGACTCAGCTACTTCTTAGAACATCATGAAACTTTCTTTTCCACAGCATAAATATCTTTCTGATATGAGTGTTGACAAGTCCATGAGCAGAGCTAAAGCTGCTGAAGGAGAAACACCAGGGTGAAGGAATCCAGGGGGCCCTGGCTGAAGATTCACGGCAATCTATCAGGAAAACAAGCTTGAAATAAATGCGGGGTTTGGGGGGTTTTTTGGTTTTGTTTTGTTGGGTTTTTTTTTTTTTTTTTGGCCAATTTTGTGTGTGAGCTGCTTCCTTTTTCTGTAAACTGTGCCACTGGAGCAGAGTTTCTAGTGGTGTTAACGAGGCTTTCAACATATGGCGAAGGGGGTGGGCAAGTGGAACAAAGAGAGCAGGTATAATCTGAAGTCTAGCTCGGTTAGGAAAAAAATACGCAATCCAAGACTAAACTGCACCATCACCAAGCATCAAAAAAAAAAAAAAAAAAAAAAAGAAATTCTCATAGCATGGATGAAAATTAGAATCAGTCTTTACAATGCAAATCCATATATTATTATTAGATGGCAAGTTACAGAATGTATAAGTGTCAGTTTTCCAAAACCAAGAATAAGCACTCATGCTCTGACTTTGTCTCTAGCAATATTCACATTTGGGATGTGTTCTGTTACAAGTAACAGAAAACCCAGCTAAGGGGATTATCAATGATGTTGTCTCATATTTTTAAGTAATTTAGGAGGCTGCTAGGGTTGGTTCAGCAACTTGATGGTGCAAGGGCTGGTGTCTTTAATGTCCTTGGCCTTTCCCTCATGACTGTTGCCTCCTGGTTGCAAAATGGTTGCTGCAACTCCAGATATTGCATACACATTGAAGGCAGAGAAGAAGGAAAAAAGAGAAGCACCAACCACATATTCTCCTCTTATCAGGAAAGTAAAAGTCTTCTGAGGAGACCCAGCCAACTTCTTCCTATGTCTCATTGGTCAAACCTCTATTATCTGCTATTCCTAACAGCAAGGAAGGCTAGGAAAGAGTTTTTGTAGTCTTTGGAGAGGAAATAACAGGAAGAGGGGAATACAAATGTCTTGTGGGTTGGCTAACAAACAGCTTATGACTTTGACAATAAGTAAGAATATTTGAAATCAGAAATTAAATAAAAGTGTTCAACATGAGAGTTGAAACCAAAGCCAGACTTTTCATTCCTTTTACTGTTTCCTTTTCAATATTTTGTCGTGCTTTGACATCTTTGGGGACCTTGCTAGCTGGGAAAAGACTGCCCCCCCCCCCCCCCGACCTAGTTAATTCCTAGAGATAGTGAACAGCTTGCCAGTGAGCCAGACTTTCATATGCAAACCAACTGATCCCTGAATCCATACACCCAACCACCTTCTTTATGTAATTCTGGAGCCAAGTACCAAACAAGTAGAGACTGTTCTTATGCCCCAAAGCCCACTGAGTATTCAAACTAGCCAATCATAAGCTACTTACTCTGCCCTGGCTTGCCTTTCCTACACACACCCCAACAAAGGCTGTGGCCTGTGCCTTCCCCAGTATCTGCTTCTGCCTCCTGAACAACTCCGGCCCTGTGTGACATGTGTGCTTCTTGTGTCTAGGGGAATTGGAACTTTTCTTTCAATTGGCCTCTTTGTGTCATCATGGAGTCATCTTTTATAAATTAAGACCCAGGCACAAATCAAAGTGTTAAGAGGTATACAGAATGTATTGCACCACATGGAATAGAAGCAAGAAGGAATGAGGTTAAACATAACAAGAGAGGAAGACGTTTCAAAAAAATTGCAAATTGGGGACGCCTGGGGGGCTCAGTCAGTTAAGTGGTTAAACATCTGCCTTCTGCTCAGGTCATGATCCCAGGATCCTGGGATTAGGCCCCCAGACAGGGTCCCTGCCCAGGTGGGGATTCTGCTTCTCCCTCTGCCCCACTCCCCAGCACCCCACTCACACTCTCTCTCTTTCAAATAAATAAATAAATAAATAAATAAATAAATAAATAAATAAAATCTTTTTTTTTTAAAGTCACACATTGAAGTCGTATGTAATCAAGCCTTGTGAATAAGTTATTCTTTAACCTTTTATAAAAATAATTCTACTATTTTGGTTCCCTTTCATTGCTAACGAATCCCATGCTTTGATTTCTGCCTTGTTCACAGCATAAGAAAACAAGAATGGAGTCATTGGAATCCTTATGCCATTAAAAAACAAATCTCCTTCTCTGTTGTAAGGCAGACCTTAACACCATCAAGGCTTTTGCTAGATGAGAGTCTAGGCTTTTCTCCTCCCCTGCCTGTGACAGCTCTACCTGCCCGTGTGTGCTGAACAGAGCCTTGACCCACTAATCGGCAGCCAAAGGGGATGGAGCAACCAAAGACCGATCTGTGTGATCACTCCCTACTGCTCACTCCCTAGTGAGCAGGAGAGAAGAGGATCAGCTAGGCTTGTGCTATACTAGTTCCAGGGCACTCATTATCAGAGTTCTGTGTGTAACCACACTGATAACATTCCAGAGTTGCACAATTTCCTGTGAAAAAGATAGCATCGTGGTGGTCTGACTGGTCATGTACAGAGTGACCTGTGATTTCATACTGTTTCCTGCTGTCACAAAATGAAAGACTGTCCTTGGCGGTTTGTTTCTCAGTAATTCCGATATATTATATTAAAAGCCAGTTTTCATGGATCAACCAAAAAGAAACTAGAGGGTATAAGCAGGAATAGTGGAGGTAAGGAGATATTGAATCTTGCCAGACAGAAGTAAAACTAAAGCTTCCTTGATTTTAGCCATTATCAGCCCCAGGATCTCTTTTTTTAATCTTTTTTTTTTTTGAGAGATTTTATTTATTTGAAAGAGAGAGTGAGAGAGCACGAATTGGGAAGGGAGGGGCAGAGAGAGAAGCAGGCTCCCTGCTGAGCGGGGACCCTCCCCCCAACATGGGGCTCCATCCCAGTACCCTGAGACCATCACCTGAGCCGAAGGCAGATGCTTTACCGACTGAGCCACCCAGGTGCCCCCAGCCCCAGGATCTTAATTGTTAAATGCAGATAAGACTCACCCAATCCAGAAATCTTTAAGACAACAAAAAAAGAAATTGTGGAAAATGATTAAAACTTGTGCTATGTGACTCTACTCCGGTTACTAAACAGTTAACTTGGCGCGCAGTAATTATTTATAACAAACTATAAATGTGTGCCCCAGGGTTCTGAGGTAACAACATTCTGACACACGCGGTTAAGTGGACGAGCTACTTGGTCCCATCCAGGTTCCTCTCTTCTTTTCTTGCAACGCTCTAAGCCTGCTGAGCCTCTCCTGGTGGGCCCCCTGCTCTTCTTGGCTCACCCCAGTTTATGCTGCTGTGACATTTCTTGAGCACAGATGTTCTCAATTGCAACATTATTCAAAGTTCACTTTTGAGGTCCACCCCTGGAGTCACAGTAAGGGGGTTTCCAGTAAATGACCCTGTCAATGGCTGGTTGTTTATTAGCCCACAATGGCCTCTTTTTATTTAGACAGTACTGAGGTTCAGAGCATTCTCCCTACTTCCCGCCATTCAGCAGCCATATGCCTTTTAATGGGAAGGGTAACTGTCACAAAATAGGACAGAAATATGGACTTCAAGACCCTTCCTGCATTGCAACATGAAATATTTACTCCCACTGCGCAGGGGTGTTACTATTTAACCATCTCATTTTACCCCCATGTAGGGGATGCTATCCATATACATTCTGAAGCCCTCAGTAACTACCTGAGCGGTTTTTGTTCGTTTGGGGGTGTTTTTTTGGTGGGATTGGGGTAGACTAGCTGAAAGAAGTGACAGGATTGTTGCTGTGATCTGACATTGTCCTCACATCCCTCAGGGCTGAGTTTGAGCATGGAGTAGAGAATGAGAAAGATGGAAATGCCGGGAAAGCTGCTGGCTCCGTGAGGGCACATTAGCTAAAGGGGGCTCTAGAAGGAGGTCTTGGGACATCCTGGGCGATGTGACTCAGTTTTCTGTATCAGGGCAATTAGTTAAGAATATTATGACTCGGTGAGAGAAGCATCTCTACAACGTGCCTTAACGTGGTGGGTCAATTCAATTACCATCTGGACAACAGTCCGCTTGGACTGAGATTTTACAGGTGAGGAAACAGAGGCCAGGGTTAAGCATCTTGCCTGATGTGACATAGTGCCGTCAGGTTTTCATCTTCATCCTGCTGTCTTCCCTGGCACTCATTATTGTGCTTCTCGGATTTGTTTTTCTTCCTAGCACTTGCTGCTAATAGGGGCTCTCTCACCTTCCATTTGTACATTGTCCGTCTCTCACAATTAGAATGCAGGCTGGTGCAGGTAGGGATTCACGTCTGCTGTAGCCCCGCACTTAGAACAGGACCTGCGCACAGCAGGCTTTTCGGTAGCACGTACTAAACCAATGAATTGTACAAACATCAGGGTCCTTTCTCCTATACCAGTCTATTTCTATAAACAACTTCGGGCAAATAATAATGCATTGAAGGATTCTAGGGGTAAAGGTCATATTAACACAAAATGTGCAGTGTTAACAACCAGGATTTTCTGTTAATAAACTTCTGTTTACTTCTGATAATAAACTTCTGTTTACTAAGACCAACCTTTGCCTTTGCAAACAGATGTACTTATGTCTGATTTCTTTGACAATAAAGCAGAGTTATCAACCCCTGTTACGCTCTGTTAGTTATTTGCATATAGCAATCAGAATAATACGGTAAGCTTTCTCTGCAGATGTGTGCAGAGCATGCAAAATAGATAAATCCTTCAAAATAAGATTCTTATTGTGGGGTACTTAAATTTGGCATGCTAAGTATCATGTTCTGTATCATCAAGTTGCAACTAAGTATTGTAAGCCGTTTCAAAAGTAAAGAGTGACATGTTTAAAGCCACTTTGCATAATTTCCTCCTGATTTATTAAGAGTTCACTGCGTGCAGGGCACTATACTGTGGCTTATTGTTCGAGGAACAAAGGGAGCATTTAGAGATGATTCTTGCCCTCCTGGAATTTACACAATAAACGGGAGAAAGCAGAGTTATGCACACTCTAGTGGCTCCAACAATCACTGTTGACTTTTTATTTGTAATCAGAGAAGCCTGGCAACAGGAAACTTTTCTTTCTGGGTTTACGAGAACTGAGCTGAGGTGGGAAACGTTATTTGCTTTGACGAAACAATTTACTTTTGTGCAACATTAAGTTGTGTCAGTCAAGCAAATAAAGGAAGAAAGTATAAAATTGCCTGCTTCTGATTTCACTTCATTGCTTCTAAGGCTCCAAGAGGAAAAAAAATGAAGATTTTGTGGCTGAGTATTTTTCTAGTTTTATATAGTAACTCAGCCTGGGGGAAAGAGAAGCATTATTACATCGGAATTATTGAAACGACTTGGGACTATGCCTCTGACAACGAGAAGAAACTTATCTCAGTCGACACGTAAGTTACTATTTTCATTGTTTACAGACCAAATTTATAAACTATCAGTTAAAAAATAAAGACAATAAGATAAAATATTTTATTAGTTTGTTGCATATAGAAACTGCAAAATGTGGACTGGAGATCCAGGAGAGTTTTCTAAATCTCCTCTAAATTTCTGGGCATTTTTTGGTAAGGGGGAAAGGCTGCCCTACTCCTTTCCCTTCGGTCCTGGGGGGGGTCTGTGGGCGCTCCCTATTATCTCCTCTGATTATTATTTTGTCTCTCATCAGGGTTCTATCTTCTTGTCTGTTTATGCAGAAGATCCTTAAGTTAAATAATGACAGTGTAAAATGTTATGCTTATCATGCCATTTATTGATTACTAGTAGGTAAGAATAAAATGTTTTTTAATCCTTTAAAACATCATTTATAGAAATCAAACACAATTTTAACAAATATGACTGCCCCCAGTACTTGTCGGATGACTCCACACAGTTAATTCAGTTTGTCTCTCTCAGTCTCAGCTTGCTAATCTGTAAAATGGAGATAAAGAATGCCTCACAGGGTTCTTTGAAGAATGGGTGCATGTAAAGCTCTTAGTACAGTGCTTGGTCCATCACACATGTACAAAAAATATGAAATATCTATTGTGATGGTCCCCCCAAAAACTCTGTGTAACTTAAATGTTTTCATGTTTTAGGTGAAAGCCCCCTTATTTCAAGCAATAGTCACCATACAGAAAAGGAAGAGTATAGTTCTCCTTGACATTTTTATAATGGAAGTTTATACGGAGGTCATCATTTTTAATAATGCTAATTAAATATTTATCACCACACCCAATACTCACTACTTTTAAAAATGTATTTTAATGGTGATAAAGCACAAATGAACACAATGACCATCAGCTGCTAAGATTACATCTTTAAAAATAGCCAAGCAGGTATGCCGATTTTTATAACCGTTGATTCTGTTGACAGGTATTTCTATTCTTGTTCATTTTATGTATGTTTGAAATTTTTCATAGTAAAAAATAAATGCATAGCTGATAATAATATCTAATTGTTAAGTTATTAATTTAGTAATATACAGTAAGAAAAGTTTCTGACCTAAAAGTAACTGATTGTAAACAAAACTAATACATCTTGCAATAACTTTTTTAAAACCCAGGAGCGCCTGGGTGGCGCAGTCGTTAAGCGTCTGCCTTCGGCTCAGGGTGTGATCCCGGCGTTATGGGATCCAGCCCCACATCAGGCTCCTCCGCTGGAAGCCTGCTTCTTCCTCTCCCACTCCCCCTGCTTGTGTTCCCTCTCTCGCTGGCTGTCTCTCTCTGTCAAATAAATAAATAAAATCTTTAAAAAAAATAATTTTTTTAAAACCTGGTTTTGAGGTAGTATTCTCTTCTTAGGAATATGACCTATTTTCATGACTTCACCAAACTATTTTGTGTGAATGCTATATTTTCTGATTAAATACAATGTAAATTATATATGGTTTCTATAGGGAAAAAACACATTTTTTTAAAAAAGTACTGCTGTACTCCATGCCCGCATCTGCCATTCTTCTGCTATTATTCATGATCCAAAACCAAATCAGCTTTACTGGACATAAACTAAGTGCAAGACATCGACCCAAGCATGCTTCAATAAAGAAGTCTGTAATTCCAGAAGTGAGAGAAGAGAGAGGGAGTTTATTAAGGATGTCCGGGGAGGGGGACTGGGGGACAGAGAATACCTTTAGTTTTAAATACTCTTGTGTCTTGTCTGTGCTTAGGGAGGTTGCACAACATTGGTTTGACAATCCGTGGCTTCAACAACAGCCTAGAGCCATGTGGCTCTAAATGACACTGCTCCCTCTGCCTGTGATCTTTCTTAAAATATATCTAAACTGTGACTATTGAATAGAGCTTTAGCGATTTCGCTCATACGATACTAAACTTTTTGTAAAGATGAGTTTAGGTAGCAGCTTGTTTCTCCCTTCTCTGACCCTGATTACCAGCATGTCCAGCAGTCTTAGTTTGTTCAGGCCACTACAGCAAAATATCACAGACTGGGTAGCTTATTAACAACAGAAATTTATTTTTCAGTTTTAGAGGCTGAGAAGTTCAAAGGCAAGGTGCCAGCATGGCCATATTCTAGTAAGAGCTCTCTTCCTGGTTCATAGCATTTTCACTGCATCCTCACATGGTGGAAGAAGCTACGAATCTCTCTGGAGCCTCTTTCATAAGGCACTAATCCCATTTATGAGGGTTTCATTCTCATGACCTAGGCACATCCCAAAGGCCCCATCTCCTTATCCAGCACACCGGAGGTGTCCCTAAACCTCCAGAACCCATACATACGATGAGCTATCACTCTCATGGTCTGTATTATATTCAATGGCACAGTTGACTTTAAAATACGGTGATGATCCAGCAGAGGAAACAGTCAACAAAACTAAAAGGCAACCTAAGGAATGGGAGAAGATATTTGTAAATGTCTTTTCTGATAAAGGGTTAGTATCCAAAATCTACAAAGAACTTATCAAACTCAACACCCAAAACACAAAAAATTCAGTCAAGAAATGGGCAGAAGACATAAACAGACATTTCTTCAAAGAAGACATACAAATGGCCAAAAGACACATGAAAAAATGCTCAACATCACTCATCATCAGGGAAACACAAATCAAAACCACAATGAGATACCACCTCACACCAGGCAGAATGGCTGAAATTAACAACTCAGGAAACAACAGATGTTGGCAAGGATGGGGAGAAAGGGGAACCCTATTACACCATTAGTGGGAATGCAAGCTGGTACAGCCATTTGGGAAAACAGTATGGAGGTTCCTCAAGTGACCCTACCCTATGACCCAGCAATTGCCCTCTAGGTATATATCCAAAGGATACAAACATAGTGATTCGAAGGGGGCACATGCACCCCAATGTTTACAGCAGCAATATCCACAATAGCCAAAATATGGAAAGAGCCCAGATGTCTTTTGACAGATGAATGAATATTACTTAGCCATCAAAAAAAATGAAATCTTGCCATTTGCAAGATGGAGCAAGAGGGTATTACACTAAGGGAAATAAGCCAGTCAGAGAAAGACAAACACCATATGATTTCATTCATATGTGGAATTTAAGAAACAAAACAGATGAACATAGGGGAAGGGAAGGAAAAATAAAATAAGATGAAAATAGATAGGGAGGCAAACCATAAGAGACTCTTAACTCGAGGAAGCAAACTGAGAGTTGCTGGAGGGGAGGTAAGTGGGGGTAAGGGGTAACTGGGCAATGGGCATTAAGAAGCACACTTGATGTAATGAACACTGGGTGATGTATGCAACTGATGAATCACTCAATTCTACCCCTGAAACTAATAATACAGTATATGTTAACAACATTGAATTTAAATAAAGAAATTAAATTAATTAATTAGTTAAAATAAAAATAAGATGGGGTGATGATCTGGGTGTGCCTCATCTAAACCAGAGAATTCCTAGTGGAAGAAGAGGAAGAAGAGATTTGAGGTGATTCAACAAACCGCTGCTGACCTGCATTTGGAAGAGACCGCTTGAGAAGGAATATGGGTGGTTGTGAGGAGCTGGGTAAGGTCCTCAGCTTACAGCCAGCCAGCAAGTGCGGATGTCGATCCTACAACCACAGTGAACTGAATTCTGCTGATAACCTGAACGAGTTTGGAAGTGGAATTCTCCAGCGCCTCCAGATAAGTGCTCAGCCCAGCCAGCACCTTGATTCAGCCCTGTGATAACCTGAGCAGCGAAGCCAGTCACGCCGTGCCAGACTTCCGACCCCCAGAGCTGTGAAATAATCAGTTGGTGTTGTTTGAAGCTGCTATGTGATCATTTGTTATTTGGCAATAGAAAACTAATGTTCTGTGTCTCCACTGATGAAGCCAAGAACCCAGAAACTTTTCCCATATATTACCTACATTTTAGTAGCCATGTCTAAACATACACCAAGACCACTCAAGTGCTTTCTGAATTTATGGAAGGATGTAGCATTATTATCATCACTAAGGCAGTGTAAAAAAATTTTTTTTAATTCCACTACCATTAAAAACTCACTTCTGAGTGTGACTCTACCAGAAATTATAAGGGTTGACTATAGGATTCTAGAAGTTGGGGGGATAAAAAAGAGGGATGTGATTACTGAGAGGGAGACAGTATCTATTATAATGAGTAGAAAAGAGCATGTTACAATTCTCAACAGGAAGAACTACAATTAATATGAATTATCTGGTTCAAAGATCAACTATAATGGATTCTTTTGACTGAATATCTGACTGGCAAACTTCCTGCAAGTTTCCAGTAACTGACCCTTGTCCCCAGGCTGTGCTCTTGAAATTAAATAGACATCTTCTAATGATCCTTTGATGTTCCTTTGGAGACAGAACATAATCAAATAGACCTCCCTCAGAATATCACGTGATATGAAATATTTCCCAATTTGGTTAAGTTAATTTTATTTAAAAAAAAAAAAAGATGGGAAACATATTTTGCATATTGCTGTGTATGTAAGAAGAATTCCAAATGTTAAAAACCCAGAATATGTTATAACTTCAGATCAATTATTTCAAAAGCAGTTTTTGCCTCCCCCAAATCTCTGTGTACAAAGAGTGAATCCTGAGGCTTAGACAAGGCTCCTCCTGTATGAGGAGGTGATTGACACAGGGCAACTTTTGAGCAACAAAGGCATTCCAACAAAATCCACTGCATTTCATTGAAACGGGATGTTACATATTCTCAAGTGTTTCCGAGTCACATTCAGAAAATATATATACACAGTATATTTGAGTGAAGCCTTAAGAATTTGAGGGCCTATGTAAAATGTGTATCAAGAGGGCATTTTCGGGGGCGCCTGGGTGGCTCAGTCATTAAGTGTCTGCCTTCGGCTCAGGTCATGATACCAGCGTTCTGGGATCAAGCCCTGCGTGGAGCTCTCTGCTCAGCGGGAAGCCTGCTTCTCCCTCTCCCACTCCCCCTGCTTGTGTTCCCTCTCTCGCTGCCTCTCTCTCTGTCAAATAAAGAAATAATATCTTAAAAAAAAAAAAAGAGGGCATTTTCGAACATGGATTAGAATCTCAATTTAAGTATCACCAGGACCAATCTCCTCCCACTAGGAGACACTGGAGAACGCTTCCCCTCAGACTTGGATGGGCCTGTGTAAGACTGAGTGCGCCAGGGTCTGCTGGGGCGACCAGAGAGGAACTCCATCTTTGTACTGTGAGCCTGCCTCAAGTTGTACTCTCATGAACCTCCTCATGCAGTCCCATCTGGATGAATTTGCTTTTAATCTCAGTGGCCTTCAGTGCCTCAGAATTTTGCTGTTGTTCAAACATCTACTTATTAGGACTCCTGTTCATGTTAACGCTGCAGTGTTAGAGGAAGAATTCACCCCCTGTCCTGCTGTTTTCCCATGCATTTTGATGTCCTCGAAGTCCCTCTGAGTCTTTCTGAATTCGTTTTTCTATTTTATTCTAATGAAATGGAAACTCCAACACACAATTAGAAAATGAAAACAATTAGGAGAAATGAAGCAAAAGATGTCACTTCTTTGTTTTCTAACTTCCAGCTTGGCCCCCTTCCCATCAACAGGGTTCATTTCTCAGTGAACAATTTGAGAAGCCTGGGGTTCACGCAATCCAGGAAAGATGGCGTCCTCGATTTACGGTGACAACGATGAGATACTCCAATCCAGGGCATGGTGCTCTGCTATTTTCGGCACCCACTGCTGCTGCCCACGCTCAGCCACCAAAACCACGGCAGAGCAGCTATTGCTCATTGGCTCCAGCACTCAGATTTAATCTGATGTCCTCATGCAGCTATACCCACAGAGGTCTGGCCACTGCCAGGGTATGGTCTGGAAACAGAACCTGCCACTTTTCTGTCTCACTGTCCCAAGAAATCCCACTGCCTCTGGGATGAGGCAGCTCTCTTCCCCTTCACTTCGGAGTGTCCCGTATTCAGGTTGCCCATGGCCCAGAGCTGCCCGCCCACAGCAGGACACACGGGGTGTTTGTTAGTAACCACGAATGCCTGAGGCCCAGCCCAGACGCGCACCATCGGAATCAACGGGGCTGGCACTCGGGGGCTTGCATTTCATCAAGGCCTTCAGTAGATTCCCAGGCACACTAAAACTCAGGAAATATTAGGCTGCAACCCTAGATTTTTTGAACAGCGAGGCCTTTAAACTCTGCAGCAACGTTAGTCCAGAGCTCCCAGACAAGCCCTCCTCTTGTCTTGAAAAAAGAAGGAGAAGTCTCTCTCACTCTTTCCGGTGAGCTTGCAGCTGAGGAAGTGACGAGGTTTATTCTCCAGTCAGATCTTCCGGCTCCATGGGGATTGAGAAGAAACCGTAAGGCATCAAAGTCACTGTGGTGAAAAGTTGGCAACACACACACACACACACACACACTCACGAAGAAACACAAACCTCAGATCATCAGCCTGAGCGTTCACAGTGTTTGTTCTATTGGAAGAGATCCATTTGCGGCGGGGCTTACCAAAGTCCAGGTTTTAAGTGGGTTCTCCTAAATGTTGGTAGATGGTGTTACCCACAAATCGATCTCCCTGAGCTATCCAGAGCCTTCTGTTAAGGACAACATAAGAAGCACTTTAAAAGTTCAAATACCAAACTCACTTTCTTTCTTTTCCTTTCTTGTCTTTCTCCTCCTCGCCTTGTTCCCCTGACCCAGTTATAATTTAATTTGCTAATATGTTTAGAAAAGTTTTGAGCAACTATGAATCAGCCACTAAGCAGAATGTAACCATCTAGTGTTCAAGTATTTTCAGTAGCAAGGGATTAAAAGAACGTAACGGTAATTTGAATCCAAAGATAATTTTAAAACCCACATATATTGCATGCATCAATTCCAATCTTGGTTTAGTGCTGCTAAAAGAAATACAAATTAATTAATTTAGTGTCTTTAATTTTATTTACATAGGAAAAAAATATATGCACACGTTGAAGTCTCAAATATCCAGATTAACTGCTTATAAACTCATTTTTTTTCTAGTAGCTGAAATGTATACCATAAGTGAGTAATGTCTTAATATTTATCTTAATATTTCACTTTAACTTTGTATTCTATTTCATAATGCGTCTGGGCTTTAACATAAAAATCCTGTAGAAAAATGCTCTGGTAAGATACACCATGATTCTCTGCTACACACCTGATATGAGACGCCTCACATAATTAAAATATGAGGGTAAGTACCCGCTCACCTCTTCATTTTTTGGAAGCATCCATATGACAAAGGCAAACATTTAATGTGATGTGATTATTAATCTCTCTTTAGTTATATGAGATGTTATAATTATAATGTTACCCCCGAAATGATGGCTTCTGATAGAGTCGTCTTCTTTCCTTTGCAGGGAACACTCCGATATCTACCTTCAAAATGGCCCAGATAGAATTGGAAGGTTCTATAAGAAGGCCCTTTATCTTCAGTACACAGACAAAACCTTTACAACGGTTATAGAAAAACCTACCTGGCTGGGGTTTTTAGGCCCTATTATCAAAGCTGAAACTGGAGATGAGGTTTATGTACACTTAAAAAACTTTGCCTCTAGGCCCTACACTTTTCATCCACACGGAATAACTTACCATAAGGAACATGAGGGTAAGTTCAGCTCATATTCTAGCTGGAATTTCCTTTTAATTCTCAGTAGGGGCACTTTTTTAACTTCTAAGATTATGGCCTCCCCTCCTGGATAAGATCTATAACTGTCATTTAGCTCCAAGCGACTTTATTAAGAAGTATTTTGGTTCATCGTAATAATGCTGAGTTTCCCTTGGTTGCACTTGCTTGTGTGAAGTGTGAGCGTGGGATTTCCAGGTAGACTGCTAGAGTGAGTCAGTGAGAACTGGGACTTCCCGCCCAGCGCCCCGTAACTCGCCAGCCAAAGAGAATGAGAGAACTAGGCAATGGGCATTAAGGCCTAGAAAAGGCAAACGTCCAGAGGGAGGAAACAGGACTCGACGTAGAGATTTTCTCACCTCTGAAGTTCCTACGTGTGAACATACTGTGGCCATTGTCACGTGGCATCCTAACTTGGGATCAACTCTGTTTCAGCTCAGGCAGTCAGAATAGTCTCCTACGTCAGCCAAATGGTACACATGGCTGCATGACCCAAGAGCCACAGCTGAAATAAAATTAACCAAAAGGTCATTGGAATGTAGGCCTTAGAAACCTTAAAGATGGTACAGGAAGAACACAGATTAGGTTTGGTGTCTCTGATCTCATTTTTAATACTTGATGATGGTAATGATGATGATGGTATTTTGTTGTGGGTAAGAGCAAAGGCTCTGAAAGTAATGGACCAAGTTTCAAGTGCAGCCTTGCCTTTTATTGGCTGAAGGATCTTAGGCCAGTTACTTAAATTCTCTGTGTGCTTCAGTGTCCTCATATATAAAATAGGGACAATAATAGTACATAGTAATAGCTCAATGAATGTCACATATTATCATAAGCGAAAATGCGGAGGCCATGCTAATTGAAATTATAAGGATTAAGTCTAAAAATGAAGATAAAGTTCGATTTTTTAAAATTATTTGTTTTCTTTTTTAAAGAGGTATTGCTTTGCAAGGTGATTGTTTTGACCATATATTTTTGTTTATTCTTCTGAAACAAATAAATATACTCATGGCATACAGGCTGACTGCCATCTTATTTCTTTTTTTTACAATTTCATGGTATATTAGGGCATTACTCATTTTTAAGGTATGGTAGTTATATTGTGTTTCTGTTAAAAAAATAAAAAAGAGTCCTTATCCTTTAGAGGTACATATTCAAGTATTTACAGATGAAATGATATGATGCCTGGGATTTGCTTTAGAATAATTTGATGGTGATGGAGATAAGAGTAGGTAGGTGTAAGGATGAAACAGGATTGGCCTTGAGTTGATCATTGTTAAAGCTCAGGTGATGGGTACATAGAAGTTCATCATATTATTTTCTCAACTTTTACACGTTTTTGGAAATTTCCAAAATTGAAAGTACAAAATTTTTAAAAATCTGTAGTTACTTCATGGGCAAAAATTTATATCATATAAGATGTTTCAAATTATAAGACAGAGTAGCCATTTTGCTCATGCTTCCATACCATGACCCAGAGCAAAGGTGGTTCTTTAAATTGCAAACAAAAAGCCACTATTCTCTATCTATTACTACTCCTTTAAGATTCAGTAAGTATCAAAAATAATAACCAAATTTTCTGTGAAGCTGCCAGACCCCCTAGTCATTAGCCTCTCACTCCTCTCTGTTCAAACAGGACATCACTACATCCCCAAGGGGACACATCCTAGAAATTGAATACATGTTTGCTGAATAAATTAATGGACCATCTAGTCTCTCATTTAAGTTCAAATACATTAACTTTGTAACTTTATCGTGTATTGCCTCCTAGGGGCCATCTATCCTGATAACACCACAGATTTTTACAAAGCAGATGACAAAGTGTATCCAGGCGAGCAGTACACATATGTATTGGACGCCAACCAAGACCAAAGTCCCGGTGAGGAAGACAGTAATTGTGTGACCAGGATTTACCATTCCCACATTGACGCTCCAAAAGATATCGCCTCAGGACTCATCGGACCTTTGATAATCTGTAAAAAAGGTACATTTTTTCATTGTTGATCATGATGTATGACCAAAAGGCAAGAGACGGGGCAGTTTGGTTTTTTTTTTTTTTAAATATAAGTCAAGTCTTCTGTGTTACGATTGAGTAGGTAAGGTTGAGAGGGGGTGATTCTAGAAAAAAAGGAAAGAAAGAGCAGGGCAGGAAAAGAAGAACGGATAAATGGAACAAGCATTCCCACACATTGCTAAACTGCAAGAAACATGCTTTCCTGGAAGGTAGGTTTGCTGTCCCCAAGTTCCATCAGTGGTGTTGAAGAGATGTGGGACTACTGAGTGTGACGCATTAGCGGCACTCCATGGTGTTCGGTCTGCAGTTATCTGTATTGTGTTGGTGAATGTAAGATCACAGTACCTATTTCTAGCATCATGAAAAACACCACATAGCTCAAGAGCTCGAAATCTAATTCTTCCTGGAATAATGAGTTACCTGCAAAGACTTAGTGTCTCACCGTATGGCTGTATGCACCAGAAGATGTACACACAACTTTAAATTCCAACCTTCTCATTTGCCAAAAAGTCTTGAATAGTTATGTGGTCAGTGGACATCCAGATATATGAGGATCTCCAAGCCCAGGATACCGACCATAAAATTTCCTAGGATTTCCATGTCTGTAAAACGGAAGTGGCTAATCCAGATTTGTGCTTTATAAGAAAAATAAATCTTTAAAGCTATAAATCACCTGCTAAAAATACATGCTAAAGATTAACTTCTACTAAAATAGTAATTTTCACTTCAGATTCTCTGGATTATGAAAAAGAAAAAAATATTGACCAAGAATTTGTGGTGATGTTTTCTGTGGTGGATGAAAATCTCAGCTGGTACCTAGATGACAACATTAAAACCTATTGCTCTGAACCAGAGAAAGTCGACAAAGACAATGAAGACTTCCAGGAGAGTAACAGGATGCATTGTAAGATTATAGAAGCTGTGTTAATTTTATCTTATTTTTCTTGATCCATTAAGTCTGCTAGGTTTATCCTTCACATGAATAAGTAGTGTGCTTCCTTATTTTTTTTTTAAGATTTTTACTTATTTACATGTCAGAGACAGAGAGAGAGTGAGAGAGCACAAGCAGAGGGAGTGGCAGGCAAAGGGAGAAGCCAGCTCCCCACTGAGCAAGGAGCCTGATGTGGGACTCGATCCCAGGATGCTGGGATCATGACCTGATCTGAAGGCAGATGCTTAACCGACTGAGCCACCCAGGCGTCCTTAAGTAGTGTGTTTCTAGTCTGGCCTTGATAAGAAGGTATATTAAACATGCAACTTCATATTCAGCTGAACAGATCAAATCAAAACTCTGTGCCTGGTAAAACTGAATATACCAAATTGTTCCCAAACTAATAAGGAGAAAGCATCATCAATTAGGGTTAATGTATACGTGTGTCATATTTATTTATGTATTTGTTTATCCTCCAAACCATTCCAAAAGTTATTTGAGGCAGCTTAAAATTATTAAATGAAATGCTTAAAATTATACTTATATCATAAAGCATTGAACTGTATTTGGGAAAATAGTTCAAACCACTAGTACTAAAAGGTATTTCTTTTACATATACATTTTTCCTCTGTATCATTTTTTTTCTCTTTCAATTAATTTTATTTCTTCTAGAAATGCTTTCTTTACTGCCTAGGCTTCTCCTTAATTCTTAATTATGTCCCCAGACACAAAATAATAAGCTTAGTAAGGTTGTCTATCACTCAGAATTTGCATAAGAAATCACATCTCTTCACACCACTAGACCAATGAGTATAGATTGTTGTTTGTGTGTAACTTCTTCAAAATAATCTTTACTCAGAAACTGAGAATACAAAAATAACTACCAACGCAGAAACATAACTAACGAAGTACAGAGTTTTCTCCTGAACTTTTGCTTGTTTCTGGCTAGAAGGTGTCTTTCTATACTTCAATCCTGCCTCTGTTACGCACCAATCAAAAATAGATGTTAGAAAAAGATACTCAAAAAGTCTGGGGAGGTCTGGTTGTACCTCTGTTGTATCAGGTACATTCTCCGTACTTCCCAGATCCAATTCCCACCTTACTTCCAGGACCACCTGGTGTGAATAGTGAGCCTAAGTTTCTTCAAAGGGTCTTAGGTCAGCCTGCCTTTGAACTTTTGGGGCTTTGTGGCTCTGGTACCGGTCCCTGCTATCCTTCCCCAGCATTTCTTCTTTCCTCCTTCACATCTCTTCCAATCTTTAAAAAAGAAAGAAAAGCTTTCCTCATGTTCTTATTACAAAAGTAAATCACATTCACTGTAGAAAATTGGCAGAGTTCTGTAAGCAAAAAGGGAACATTGAAAGCATTCCTATTACCACTATCAACATGATACATGATTGATTACTAAATAACCTGCAGTCTTTTTAAAATTTATGTGTGTACATTTTGTATGTATGTGTGTATCTATGCACATATTTGCATTTACAAATACACACACATATACACCTACTAATGTGTACAGCTTCTAACGGAGAGGGAAAACAGGATTCATCCTCAGTGCCGTGTTCATCTGCTAATGCTTGTTGACAAAATTCCTGAGGCTGAATACAGGTCTAAGATAAGAGCATCGTGATTGATTAGCAATGTCTGATGGGGGTACAGGACGGAGGAATAGCAGCAAGATGTGTGCCAGGTATTTTCCATCCCAAATTCATCCTGTTTCTATAAAGGTGACTTTTACTATCCCAGGCACCAATGTCTCTGAGGCACAATCTCTGCTCTTGGCTTACAGCTGTGAACGGATACACTTTTGGAAGTCTCCCAGGACTCTCCATGTGTGCAGAGGACAGAGTCAGATGGTATCTTTTTGGTATGGGTAATGAAGTGGATGTGCACGCAGCTTTCTTCCACGGCCAAGTGTTGACTAATAAGAACTACCGGATTGATACGGTCAATCTCTTTCCTGCTACCCTCTTCGAAGCTTTTATGGTGGCCCAGAATCCTGGAGAATGGCTGCTTAGCTGTCAGAATCTAAACCACCTGAAAGGTAAGGCATCTTTAGTGAAAATGAGCGGTCAGCTGATATAAGTGTCATGTCTCAGTTATACCACTAATGGGGTGATTATTGGGAATCTTAATGTAAAAGTTAAATATCTTTGGAATAATCTGAGCTTTGAACTGGTAACTTAATTTTATTCCTATGACAGTATGCATCATAAGCTAATAACAAAGACTGGAATTTTATAAAGTAATGAAATCTGAAAATATATTAATTTGGGGAAAAGAACAACTGGTTCTGAATGGGTAGTTCTATCCTAAAAGTATTGTTCTGTATACAACTTCTCAGCTTTATAAGATACACAATATTGTAAACACCAGAAGATTTGCATGTGGTGCTGAAAAGTAGCTCTTTTTTTTCTTTTTTACTTGGTTCTATCAAATATAACCAACTTTGTTCTTTGAATCCATCTACTCCTTGGTTTAATTTGCTAAATTCCTCTTCCATCTCTTCAATATAAGAACATTCTTAGTTCTTGAAAAAGTATTAGTTTGTAATATTGATCTCCTGAAGAAATTAAATTTAATCTGGGTCTTTTGGTATGTTAATTGGACCTTCGAACATAACCTCACTTACTAAATATGACCTTGGCCTCAGAAGACCCAGCACACTGGGTACATATCCATTTTTATTTTGTCTGAGAACCATAATCATATATGCTCATTCTATTCCTCTTCCTCCACTCCACCCTGCCCCTTAAAATATGGCCAAACCTTTCTTCAATAATTATCTATTAATGTGCCTTTTTTTTCTCATCAAAAGACCTCCCAAGTGAAACTCCACAGAGATTGGTACCATATTTTTAAAAAATACTAGTATATGATTTCTCTGTGCCATATGGAGAAGTTTTACTGCTTGATTTTTCCATCAGTAAATCACTTACCCTGTTTACTATCATTTTTAATATTGTTTCTAGCTATCTATTTCTTCAATTTCTATCTGTTATTTCACCAGCAGTGTTTACAAGGCAATAGGAGGGGAAAACCATTGGCTTCATTAACCAATGTCTCCTTCCGTGTGGTTTTCAGCTGGGCTCCAGGCCTTTTTCCAGGTACAAGACTGTAACAAGCCTTCATCAGAGGACAATATCCGTGGGAAACATGTTAGACATTACTACATCGCTGCTGAGGAAATCATCTGGAACTATGCACCTTCTGGAATAGACGTCTTCACCAAAGAAAGCTTAACAGCTCCTGGAAGGTAATTCAGAAAAAGGACTATTTCAAAATATGCCTCCCTAAAAAAAGAAAGATGGATTCAGCAATTAACATTTTAATTAGTACCTGAAATTTAGCCTGCTAAATATTTATCAAGGTGTTTGGTATGAGTCCCAGTTTAAGAAATATGACTTTTGAGTTCATGAAAGAAAATGGTTTTAAAAATTACCAAATGCTCAACAAATTCCTCAGAAAATACTGAATACAATTAGACTGATCAATGCATTAGCTTTCCTTTTGTGAAAATAGAGCAGCATTCAGTACATTCACAAAGTTGTAGCATCATCCACACTATCCATTTCCAGAACTTTGTCATCATTCTAAATAGAAAGTCTGTATCCACTAAACAGCAGCTTTCCAATCTCTAATAACTTCTACTTTCTGTCTCTATGAATTTGCCTATTCTGGGCACTTAATGCAAGTGAAATGATGCGGTATTGGTCCTTTTTTGTCTGGCTTATTTCACTTAACACAATGTTTCCACAGTTCATCCATGTTGTAGCATTCGTTCCCCTTGAAGGCTCAGTGATATTCCATTGCATGCATGTATCGTATTTCGTTTATCCATCCGTTGATGACAGTTTGGGTTGTTTCTACTTTTTGGCTATTGTGAATAATGCAACTATGAACATGGAAGGACAAGTATTGTTTACATCCCTGCTTTCAATTCTTTTGTGTACATGCCTAGGAATGGAATTGCTCAACCATAGGACAATTGTGTTTCTAATTTTTTGAGGAACGGCTGTAACCAGTTTACATTCCCACCAGTAATGTGCAAGGGTTCCAATTTCTCTACATCCTTGCCAATATTTCTTTTCCATTTTTTTATAATAGGCATCTTATTGGGTGTGAAGTTGTATCTTATTGTGGTTTTGACTTGTGTTTTCCTGGTGATTAGTGATGTTGAGCATCTTTTCACGTTCTTGCTGGTGATTTGGAAAAACAGCTGTTCAAGTTCTTTTCCCATTGATGAATTGGGTTGTTTGTTTTTGTTTTTGTTGCTGGTGGTTGTTAAAGTCTATGATTTCTTTATATATTCTGCATATTAACCCCTTATCAGATATATGGTTTGCAAATATTTTCTCCCATTCTATAAGTTTTCTTTTCACTCTCTTGATAGTGTCCTTTGATTCACAGAAACTACTCCTGTCCATGTTCAATGACTTCCAGAGCCTCCCAGCCATTCTTCCCTGCTCAGTCTTCCTTTCCTACTGTCCATCCTCCATAAAGCACCCGAAGTAAGCTTTCGAAAATGTTGAGCTTATGCCACACCCCTGCTACAAGTCTCTGCTCAAACATCACCTCCTAAGGGAAGTCTTATTTGCCACCAAGCTACTTGGAAAGGTTACGTAACTCAATGACACACAACAGGTCAATAGCTGGGCCTGGCTCTACCCAGGTCTGTGATTCCTGAAGCAGAGATTTAAGTCCCAGTCTACACTGACATCCAGATGCAATGACTCGAAAGCTGCATCTCAGCCCAGAAGGTTCTTCAAATTGTAGATTTGCATTTCAAATTGCTTAAATATAACCCACTTGGATGAGGCCCTTCCAAATCAGTATGTCCAAATCTGAACCTATTGTCTTCCCTGTGTATCTGAGTTTCCTCCTCTCTGTGAATAGTATCACTATGCATCCATCAGTCAAGCCCAAAACCTGAGTGCCATCCCCGACTCCCCACTTCACCATTCCCTCCTTCTCTCCTCAAGTACTGCCTCATTATATCCTCAATGTCTCCAACACTTGTCTACTTTTTCCCCACATGAGGGATCCTCTTAAAACACTACTCCCGAATGCTCACATCTTTCAAAGCGTTCCCACTGCTCTGGGATGGAATGCTGACACTTTAACTAGGTCCTGCTTCCCACCTCCCATCTCTCCAAGCCTCATTGTCTCTGTTCTGTCTCATTCTGTCTCTTTTCCCCTGCCCTGTACGCTATGCTCCTGTCATACTTTGTAAAACATGCCTATTCACTCTTTCCTCTGAGCCTTCCACAGGGTATTTCCTCTTTGTCAACACCCACCCTATTCTCCCCACACATATACTTCATCTTTTTTACCTTGACTCTCCTCTAGATAATTTTTAAAAATCACTTCTTTGGAAAGCCTTTGGGTCCTCTTTCCACCACTTCCCTCAGCCCCAGGAGAACTGCTCCATAACTCCCTGTGCTTATTGCATCGTATTATGTTGATTGGTTCCTAGTCCGTCTTCTCTGAATGGTGTAAAGTCCCTGTGGACAGGGATGGGTCCAGCTTGCTTATGGTTATGCCTTCAGCAAGTAACAAGGTTCCTGGCAAAAAGCAGGTGTCTGATACATTCATCAAATGGGAGAAGAGATGAATGGGATGGCTTTGGCAATCAAATGCCTTTCTGAAATTTAATTTCTTCATTTGTAAAATGGGGAGAATAATGCCAACTTGGTTGCCTTATCACATGAGTTTCAGATAATAAATGAAAGTTCCTAAGTACCAGGCTGGTGCTGATATGCAATAAAGAGTAGCTACTGTATTTTTAAACATTTCATAATTTGTTTAAAAGATTTTATTGTAGAACAATTAATAACTATCAGGGATTGACATGGGCCATCTTAAAATTTTTCACTTCACTTGAAAAAGTGAAACCTCTATATCATGATACCCCATTCATTAATTGAATATCCTTCTATGACGTGCCTGGTACCATCTGCTTCTGTTTGAATATTTGGCAAATCATAAATAAGAATTACCTCTGAGCACTGGTCATACTTTTGTTCTTTAATTTTTCCTATGTGAATGCCTGCTTTCTGTTCTACTTTCAACTCCATTGTTAAACCCTTTTTCTCTTGGCAGTGCTTCAGAGGTATTTTTTAATCAGGGCACTACAAGAATTGGAGGATCTTATAAAAAGCTGGTTTATCGTGAGTACACAGATGCCTCCTTCACAAATCGAAAGAAGAGAGGCCCTGAAGAGGAACATCTTGGCCTCCTGGGTGAGTCCATGCAGAATATTTATGACTGTTACACTCTTTTTTTTTTTTTTTTAAGATTTTATTTATTTGTTTGAGAGAGAGAGAGAACAAGCAGGAGCTGGGGAAGAGGCAAAGGGGGAAGGAGAAGGAGGTTCCTGCTGAGCAAGGAGCCCGATGTGGGGCTCGATCCCAGGACCCTGGGATCATGACCTGAGCCAAAGGCAGACGCTTAACTGACTGAGCCACCCAGGTGCCCTGTACTCCTGTCCTGGGCTACCCAAACTTAGAAAGAATAGAAACTTCAGGACCCTCAGTATGATTTCCACATACAAACTAAGGATGTGGAAGGTCATTCGATAATTAAATGTAGCAGCTAATTACTTTTTCCAGTGTAAATTACCAATAGTAAATCTTCATCATTAAAAACTCTCCTGACTCCAAACGATGACTTTTTTTTTTCTTCAAGAGGTAAGGAGAATTGTGTGTTTATGACTTGGTTTAAGCAGACAACAAAGCTATTAGCCTCTATTCTTAGCTGAAGTTACATTCCTCTAGAAATAAAATCCAGGCTATTAACGAAAAAGGCTGGATCTGTCTTAGAGCCTTATGCGCAGCCCAGAGACCTGTTCTTGCTCAGGCCCTTAGACAGAATGTGGCGGGTGAGCCCACAGAGTCTGGATGCAGACTATCCGCCCTCCTCACCTATCAGCTGTGTGACCTCTGAAAGCACTCAGTTTGCTATGCCTGTTCTCTTTCTGTAAAACGGGAACAATAATAACAATAACAGTCCCGGGGTGCCTGGGTGGCTCAGTTGGTTAAGTGTCCAACTCTTGGTTTCAGCTCAGGTCATGATCTCAGGGTGGTGGGATCAAGCTCCACTTGGGCGGGGGCGGGAGGTCCGCGCTCAGTGGGGAGTCTGCTTCTCTTTCTTTCTCTCTCTGCTTCCCCACCACATGTTCTCTCTCTCTCTCAAATAAATAAATAAATCTTAAAAAAAATAACAATAACAGTCCTTACCTCATAAAGATGCTATAAGGATTAAAAGAATTAATACACATAAGCACTCAGGAAAGCACATGGGAAGCTCTCGATAAATATCATTTTATATATTACATAAAATATGTACTATATACCTATGTTTTTATTCTATATTTGGTAACCATATTAATTTTGGTGACAGAAAATCCACAAAATTGTTACTCTTCACATCCAAGACAATTTAATTTACGCTTTTTGGATGGTTAAGGTTTAACTAGCAGCTCCGTGAATCTTGGGAAAAATATCACATATCTGGCGAACAGAAAACTAGGATGAGGAGAGTATAGACACGGGATAGTTTCTTGTCGATGTATGGAGCTGGTAAACTGACTGGGATAAAAATGATAACAAGTTTCCTTAACCTGAAGTTAAATCAAACAGCACTTCTTACCTCTTTCTAGCCTCACCATATTGTTGATAATAAACTTGAAAACAAACAAACCAACAGGTTTTCCATTTGCCACAAAGAAGATGTTGCTTCCAGCAGTTTCTGCCAGAGGACAAGCCAAAGAAAATTACTCTTAATGTATTCTGTAGGTTGTATACCCAGGAAGACTAACAATGCTCTCTTTGTCTCTAGGTCCTGTCATTTGGGCAGAGGTGGGAGATACCATCAGAGTCACTTTCCATAACAAAGGAGCATATCCCCTCAGTATTGAGCCAATTGGAGTGAGGGTCAGTAAGAACAACGAGGGCACGTACTACACCTCACATCACAACCCCTTGAGTGAAGGTGAGTACAACATTCTGTAACCAAACAACATTTAGTAACCCACTGCGCTGGTCAGCCGGGGAAAACTGCCCTGCAAAAACTGAAGGCAGGAACTTCCGAGGATACCGCTCATCTATCATTCTTAGGCATCTGCCAGGAAGCAAGTAAATCTCTTCTCCTTCCATTTCCAACAGGCGTCTGGAACTTTGTCCTTCCTTAATTGGATGAGTTTTGAAAATGCTGCGAGTAACTTATTGGGATTATATCAATACATTTCTGGAGTCCTGCTTGGGTGATTTTTAGATTTGAAAAATGTTCTTGCAATTATAAGATTAGATGCTCATTTTAGAATATTTGAAAAATATAAAAAGGTACAGTTGAAAATATTATCTATAGTTCTATAGACAACCACTCTTATATTCTTATATAATCCCCTACTCTTTCATCTGTGTACATATAATATATATATTGAATGTAGCTGAGATCATAGTATATAAGTACCTGTCATTGTATTTTTGTACTGAGTTTGTTTCCTTGGCATTATAATCATTTTAATGTAACTTTAATGACACAAATATTCCATTTTATGCACGCATTTGGGTATTTTTATATGTCAGGCTGACTGATGAAGAATAGTGCCTTTGCCACCTCTTGCAGTGTGACTGTGGGCAAGTTATTCATTCTTTCTGGCCTCAGTTTCCCCAGGAATAAAATCAGGATATTTGAACAGAATCATCTGCAGTTACCTTTTAGTTCTGAAATTATTTTCAGTTCAGTGTTGTTCAATAGAACAGGTATGGATTACCCCCTCTTTTCAGGTGTTTTTCTAGCAAGGGAAATACAGAGACAATGCTTGCTTCAGGAGGGTTACCTTCTATCCGTGGAGGAAATACACATAATATAACATGAAAAGTTCTGGGCACATTGTCAGGGGCTGTGAGAGCAGCCCTATCTTAGTCTGCCCAGACTGCTGTAACGAAATGCCATAGACTGGGAGGCTTATAAACAACAGAAATTTATTACTCACAGTTCGAGACTGGAAGTCCAAGATCAGGGGGCCAGCATGGTTGGATGAGGACCCTTTTCTGGGTCTCAGACTTCTTGCTGTATTCTCATGTGGTAGCGGGGGCTAGGGAGCTCTGTGGGATCTCTCTTGTAAGGGCACTAATCCCATTTAGGGGGACTCCAGTCTCATGGTTTAATCACGCCCCCCAAAGGCCCCACCTTCTAGGACTATCTCATTGGACATTAGGATTCCAATATGTGAATTCTAGGAGGACACAAACATTCAGACCATAGCAGGCACCAAATCACACCAATTTGGTGTGTTTGAATCACTGGTTAGAAGGAGGCTTCCTGAAGGAAATCACACCCATCCGTGACCTGACACAGGAGCACAAGTGGACACCATTCAAGTAGGGTTTCATTCTAATTCGTAATAAGGAACCGAGAAGTGGGTTGTCTTAGACTAAAGCCAGTCTAGTCTACGTGGTGGCTCAAATGACCACATTAGAAAGCATATTTAACTCTCCACTGTGATATTTCTCACAGGTGTGCCTCCTCCTTCAGCTTCACGTGTGGCACCCAAACAAACATTCACCTACGAATGGACTGTCCCCAAAGAAGTGGGACCCACTTACAAAGACCCTGTCTGCCTATCTAAGATGTATTATTCTGCTGTGGATCCCACCAAAGATATATTCACTGGGCTTATCGGGCCAATGAAAATATGCAGGAAAGGAAGTTTGCGTGCAAATGGGAGACCGGTGAGTCCAATGAGGAAAAATAAAAATGATTTCCCAATCCTTCTGAATTATCATTATTACAAAGAAAACTCTGGGTTTTGACACAGTGAGGATATAACACATAATGTTTATTACAAATTTTTCTCAGGCTCGTAAGAGCTCTATTGTGTAGAGAATCTCTGGCTAACGTGATTATTTCAAGATGAGTTGGAAACAGACTTTCCTTGGAACCCAAGGTCTTTTATGATACATTTAGACTTCCCACACACAAATAAAAAATGAAATTGGTCGCTCAACATTCACTAGGGAAAGTATTGCTTAAAGCATTTTTTAGAAAGGAGGAAATGACCATTTGACCAGGAAAGAGAAATACCTAACTCCATCATGTTTTTATCTCTCACTATTGTAATATGAACCTTTAAAAGATAAGGACTCTTTTAAAAAAAAAAATCCCTTCAATATAATTATCATACCTTGGAATTATCATCATAATAATATTAGTATCATCAATTTTTAATCAAATTTTATCACATTTCCAATCAATGTTCCCATTTTTCCAGCTGCCTCTTGTTTCGTTTGTTGTTTGAAACAGTAGCCAAATAATGACACTCATTGCAATCAGTTGTTGTGTTTCTCAAGGTTATTTCCTTGCATTTTTCTGTCGCAAGGGTCATTTATTCTATGGAAGTTTCCCATGCCTGGATTTACTGCTCGTATTCCTGTGGTGTCATTCAGCATGTTTCTTCCTCCTTCCCTCAATTTCCTATAATCAGTGGCTAGATCTATAGGTTTGATCAAATTCAGGTTAGATTTTTTTTTTTTTTCAAAACTACTTCATGTGTGGTACTGGGTACTTCCATCAGGGAATATATACTATACAGTTGGGAATGTTGTCAGCCACTGAGGACCCTTTCCTAGATTGTTAACTAATCAGGGATTGCACAATAGTAACATCCTGACCCCATCATTCTTCTTCATTTAGCAGAAACTTCCCTTAATGGATTATTTGGTTAGTCTGAGAAAGAAAGAAATGACAAATGCTGATTCTTTCCCTTTGTTTACAAATTTTCAAAGTAATAGTTCTCTAACATACTTCAAAGATTCTTAAAAATTTATTTTCTTGTTAAGTGCTGTTGTGAACTCATGGATTTAAGAATATTTCGTATGTTGAATTCATTGACATTATCCCTATTGGTGCCCCAAATATCCTATTTTCTGCCACTGAGGGGATTTGTTCAGGTTGATTCCTTCATTTTTATATGACCTTGGTAGTCTTTGAAGCTTCCTTGATTTTTTTTAGTATAAAAAGCTGTTTTAGGTTCATATTACACACTTTCTGAGCCAGACGTGGAATTAGCCATTTCTCCCAAAATGCCCTAGTTCTTTTCAGTAAGACGTTATTTTTAGAATCACAATCTGGGCACCACAGGCACTCATTTCTATTGGCTTAATCATTGTTTCTAGGCCTTTTCACCGGGCAGAACTGGAGAACGAAATTTTTTAAAATAGAATTCATCATGAGTTCATACTGATACTTTCTATTCAAATTCAGGTCTAAGGATTCTTATTGTTTTTTTACTTAACTTTATTAATCTTACATCCGTATCTCCCTTCAGCTGCACTGAAAAATTTTAGTTCTCAATGATACCAACGTAAACATTCACTCAATTCACCCCACAATAAACATACAACAGCCTCAAAATCACAATTACAGCACTACAGCCAGCAGTCTAATTATTGAAAACAATTTAGATTTGTTTGCAGCCCTTTTTGTCCTTAGAGTAGATTCCACTGGGGATGTTCAGTCAAATTACAAAGTTAAAGTCACTTGGAATAGCTCCTCTCTGTGTAGTTTTGCTACCCATCAGATACACAAGTTTATTTAATTAATTTTACTTCTATTTCTTCTAGGGATTGCCTTTAAAAATTGTAATATTATTTTATAATAATGTAAAATATTTATCTGGTTCCAACATCAAATCTACAAAAAGAGGCATATTCAAAGAAGTCTAGCTCCTATCCTTTCTCCCCTCTTACCTATCCCCTTACTACAGCACCTTTTATTTTTTAGCTTTCGAGTTTATTTTTTATTTTTTTCATTATTATTTTTGTCAACTTAATTTTTCAGAACACTTTAAGGGTAACAGCAAAATTAAGAAGAAAGTAGAGATTTCCCCATATATCCCCTCCCCCTCCCCCACAGCCTTCCCCAATATCAACATTTCCAACAGAGGGGTGCATGTGTTGCAATTGATGAATCTACATTGACACATTGTTATCATCCAAAGTCCATAGTTTACATTAGAGTTCACTCTTGGTGTTTACATTCTGTGGGTGTAGACAAATGTATAATGTAAGTATCCACCATTATGGTATCATATAGAATATTTTCACTGCCCTAAAAATCCTGTGTTCCACCTATTTATCCCTTACTCCCAATCCCCAACACCTAGTAACCACTGGCCTTTTTAATGTTTCATAGTTTTGCCTTTTTCCAGAATGTTGTATAGTTAGAATCATACAGTATATAGCCTTTTCAGACTGGCCTCTTTCACTTGGTAATACACATTTAAGTTTCCTCCAAGTCTTTTTTTCATGGCTCAATAGTTCATTCCTTTTTAGTGCTGAATCAGGTTCCATTGCCTGAAAGTACCAGATTGTTTATCCATTCACCTACTGAGGAACATTTTGGTTACTTCCAAGTTTTGGCAATTATGCGTACAGCTGCCATAAATATTCATGTGCAGGTTTCTGTGTAGACATAAGTTTTCAGCTCCTTTGGGTAACTACCAAGGAGCCCAGTTGCTGGACTGTGTGGTAGAAGTGTATTTCATTTTCTAAGAGAACACCAAACTGTCTTCCAAAATGGCTATACCATTTTGTATTCCCACCAGAAGTGAACAGGAGCTCCTGTTGTTCCACATCTTTGTCACTATCTGGTGTGGTCAGTGTTCCAGATTTTGGTCGTCCCAGTAGGTGGTATCCCACCGTTGTTTTAATGTGCATTTCCCTAATGATATATGAAGTAGGACATCTTTTCATATGCTTATTTTCCATCTGTGTATCTTCTTTGGTAACATGTCTGTTAAGGTCTTTGTCTATTGGCTAATTGCGTTGTTTGTTTTCTTAATGTTGAGTTTTAAAAGTTCTTCGATATTTTAGATAAGAGTTCTTTATCAGATGTGTCTTTTGCAAATATTCTCTCCCAGTCTGTGGCTTGTCTTCTCACTTCTCTGGACATTATCTTGAATAGAGCATAAACTATAATTTTAACGAAGTCCAGCTTATTAATTATTTCTTTTACAGGTTGTGTGTTTAGGTGTTGTTATATCTAAAGAGTTATAGCCAAGGTCATCTGGATTTTTCTTATGTTAACGTTTAGGAACTTTATTTATTTTACATTTATTTTATTTATTTTATGTTTAGGTCTGTAATCCATTTTGAGTTAATTTTTATGAAGAATGTAAGATCTGTGTCTATATTCTTTTATTTATTTATTTTTTTGCATGTAAACGTCCAGTTATTATGTCACCATTTGTTGAAAAGACTATCTTTGCTCCACTGTATTGCCTTCGCTTCTTTGGCAGAAATCAGTTGACTAAATTTATGTGAGTCTACTTCTGGTCTCTCCATTCTTTCCATTGATCTATTGGTCTATTCTTTCACAAATGCCCTAGTGTCTTGATTGCTGTAGTGTTGTAGTACGTTTTGAAGTTGGGAAGTGTCAGTCTTCCAACCTTGTTCTTCTTCAGTATTATGTTGGCTATTCTGGGCCTTTTGCCTCTCTGTATAAACTTTAGAATCACTTTGTTTATATCCAGAAATAATTTTCTGGTATTTTTATTGGTATTGCATTAAATCTATAGATCAAATTGGTAAGAACTGACAACTTGGTGGTATTGAGTCTTCCTAGCCATGAACATGGAATTTCTATTTAGGGTAATGTGATAGTGAACAGAAATCCTAGTTCAGATAAAGTGAATGTAATATTTGAGGTGAGATCTAAATTTCAAGGAGGAAGCCTTGCAAAGATCTGGGGGAAAGTGGAGGGAATATCTAGTGCCAAAATATGTAATTTTATTTAAAATTTTTTATTTAAAAAATTATTATGTATCTTTTCTCCTTTGACCTGTAAGCATGACCAACTACATTAAGGATTTCCTAATGTTGAACCAGTCTTGCACTTCTGGGGAAAAACATTGCTTGAACACTGTGGGCTTTTTTTGTTTGTTTTCAAATTTTTATTTAAATTCTAGTTAGTTAACATACAAGGCAATATTGGTTTCAGGAGTAGAACTCAGTGGTTCATCACTTAAAACAACACTCAGTGCTCATCATAACAAGAGCTCTCCTTAATACCCATCACCCATCTAGCTCACCCCATCCCCTCCCTCCAGCAACTCTCAGTTTGTTCTAAAGAGTCTCTTATTGTTTGTTTCCCTCTCTATTTCCCACCCTCCCATATGTTCATATGTTTTGTTTCTTAAATTCCACATGTGAGGAAGTCATATGGTATTTGTCTTTCTCTGACTGATTTATTTCACTTAGCATAATATACTCTAGCTCCATCCATGTCATTGCAAATGGCAAGATTCCATTCTTTTTAATGGCTGAGTAATATTCTTTTCCCATTCATTAGTCAATGGACATTTGGGCTCTTTCCATAGTTTGGCTATCATTGATAATGCTGCTGTAAACATCAGGGTGCATGTACCCCTTTGAATCTGTATTTTTGTATCCTTTGGATGAATACCTACTAGTGCAATTGCTGGGTCATAAGGTAGCTCTATTTTTAACTTTCTGAGGAGCCTCCATACTGTTTTCCAGAGTGGTTGCACTAGTTTGCATTCCCACCAATACTGTAAGAGGGTTCCCTTTTCTCTGCATCCTCGCCAATACCTGTTGTTTCTTGTGTTGTTGATTTTAGCTATTCTGACAGGTGTGAGGTGATATCTCTTTGTGGTTTTGATCTGTATTTCCCTGATGATGAGTGATTTTGAGCATCTTTTCAAGTGTCTATTAGCCATCTGGATGTCTTCTTTGGAAAAATGTCTATTCACGTTTTCTGCTCATTTCTTAACTGAATTATTTGTTTTTTGGGTGTTGAGTTTGATAAGTTCTTTATAGAGTTATCAGATGTGTCATTTGCAGATATCTTTTCCCAATTCTGTAGGTTGCCTTTTAGTTTTGTTGACTGTTTCCTTTACTGTGCAGAAACTTTTTATCTTGATGAAGTCCCAATAGTTCATGTTTACTTTTGTTTCCCTTTCCTCCATCAACGTGTCTAGTAAGAAGTCACTGCAGCCGATGTCAAAGAGATTGCTGCCTATGTTCTCCTCTAGGATTTTGATGGTTTCCTGTCTCACATTTAGGTCTTTCAACCATTTTGAATTTATTATTGTGTATGATGTAAGAAAGAGGTCCAGTTTCATTCTTCTACATGTTGCCGTCCAGTTTTTCCAACAGCATTTGTTGAAGAAACTGTGTTTTCTCCATTATATATTCTTTCCTACTTTCCTGAAGATTAGTTGACCATATAGTTGTGGGTTCATTTCTGGGTTTTCTATTCTGTTCCATTGATCTACGTGTCTGTTTTTATGCCAGTACATCTTGACGATTACAGCTTTGTAATAACAGCTTTAAGTCTGGAATTGTGATGCCTCCAGCTTTGCTTTCCTTGATCAGGATTGCTTTGGCTATTTGGGGTCTTTTATGGTTCCATACAAATTTTAGGATTGTTTGTTCTGGCTCTGTGAAAAATGCTGGTGGTATGAGCACTGTGGTTTTTAAATATTTTTTTCAATTATATTTCTGCATTGAATTTAATAGTGTTTTATTTAGAATTTCTCACCTAAGCTGGAAGTGATATTATTTTAGATTTTGTGTGCTTTTTTAAGGTATTGTATCATGGTTATACTATCTTCATTAAATAAATTGGGAAGATTTCCACGTTTTGAATACTTGGGAACTATTTAAATAGATAGGAATTATCTGCTCCTTAGAGATTTGAAAGAAATTGCCCATAAAATTACATCAACTGTGTGACTTTTTTTTTTAAAGATTTTATTTCTTTCTTTGTCAGAGAGAGAGAGCACACCACAGGGGGAGTGGCAGGCAGAGGGAGAAGTAGACTCCCCTGGAGTCCATGTGGGATTCGATCCCAGGACCCTGGGATCATGACCTGAGCCAAAGGCAGACACTTAATGAACTGAGCCACCCAGGCATCCCTCAAGTGTGTGACTTTTTTTTTTTTTAAAGATTTATTTATTTATTTATTTATTTATTTATTTATTTATTTATTAGACAGAGAGAGACAGTCAGCGAGAGAGGGAACACAAGCAGGGGGAGTGGGAGAGGAAGAAGCAGGCTCCTAGTGGAGAAGCCTGATGTGGGGCTCGATCCCGGAACGCCAGGATCACGCCCTGAGCCGAAGGCAGACGCTCAACGACTGAGCCACCCAGGCGCCCCTCAAGTGTGTGACTTTTAAAAAAGAAGTAGTTAGGGGTTTTCCTTTTTCTTTCCTTCTTTTGTTTTCTATTAAAATGTGTTTTAATCACATTTTTATTTCACCTATGGATATTGGTCTATTCAGGTACCTTCTTCTTAGTCAACTTAGAACATTTATTGTACATAATAATCTTTTTTTCCTTCTCCGTATGTGTGGTTATATTCCTTTCTCAGTTCTATTGTGGTATTTTTAGGTTATCGCTCATCTTTTTTTATTAGACTTGCCAGAGATCTGTATATTTCATTGGTCTTTTCAAATAATACATTTTTAGGTTTAGCCATTTTAATTTGTGCTCTAATTTATTAGACAGGTTCTCTTTTGCCTTTATTAATTCCTTTCTTCTTTTTTTATTTTACTTTTCTAAAATTTGCAGATATTTACAAACATTTATTTTTATTTGGTTTTCCTTAAAATAAAAAGTATTTCAGGGGTGCCTGGGTGGCTCAGTTAGCTAAGTGTCCAACTCTTGATTTCAACTCAGGTCATGATATCTGGGTCGTGAGATTGAGCCCCACATCAGGCTCCACAGTGGGAGTGCAGCCTGCTTAATTAAGATTCTCTCCCTCTGCCCCTCCACTCCCCCCACCCCTGTGCACTCTCTCTCTCTAAAAAAATAAAAGTATTTCAGATTCTCAGTTTATATGTTTAGTATATTCCATACATTATGCCTTGTTCTCATAGATGTTGTTTACCAAGTATTTAGTAATCATGTTTGCTTCCTCTCTGATCTAAGAGTTATTAGGATCAAATATGATCTTTTTAATTTTATTAACTTTTTGTCCCTTTATTAGTATTTTTTAGTTTTGTTGCATTATGATCAGAAAATATGACCTGTAGACTTTTACTGAAGTTTTCTCTATAAATCAGAATACAAGTGACTGTAGCAGTCTTCTATTACAGTCCCTACACATGTGAGAACATATTTTTGTTGTTCTTTGCTAGGTACAGAATTTTTGTATCATAATCTTTTTCCCTCAGAAACATAAATGTTACTCCATCTTTTTCTGATATTTAATGTACTAGAGAAGTCCAATGTTTGTGATAACACTTGTTTTTAAAGATTTATTCATTCATTTGAGAGAGAGAGAAAGCACAAGCAGGGGGAGAGGCAGAGGGAGAGGGAGAAGCAGGCTCCCCGCTGAGCTGGGAGCCTGATATGGGACTGATCCCAGCACCTGGAGATCATGACCTGAGCTGAAGGCAGACACTCAACCATCTGAGCCAGACTGGCGCCCTGTAATAACACTTTTAAAATGACTTATTGTAGAAATTTGTCTATGTCTGAAATTCAAAAATTTTACCAGAATATTTTTAAGCATAGATCTCTATGACTACTTTTGCCTTGTTGGCAGTCAAGCTTTTGAATCTGAATTTTCTCTTTATAGTGGTAAACGTTTCCATTATTTATTACCATTATGTCTTCCCCTTTTATAATGCCTCTCTTTCTGAAATTGTTACTACGTATGTATTTTTCATCTTTGAATCTTTTCTTCTGATTTATGAGACCTTTCTTAAAATTATCTCCATCACAGGGGCATCACCTCATTGGTACAAGCAGTTAATTGTTAGATTCTTGGTTTCAGCTCAGGTCATGATCTCAGGGTCATGGGATTGAGTCCTGCATCAGGCTCCATGCTCAGCTCAGAGTCCGCTTGAGACTCTCTCTCCCTCTGCCCCTCCCTCCACTCTCTCTCTCTTAAATAAATAAATTTTTAAAAAAATTATCTCTATCACTGATTTAGTTTTCTATAGGATCTAACCTTCAGCTCTCTGCTTCAGCTGGATTTTAAAAACTTGATAATCATATTTTTCATCTGAAAAAAAACTATCTCAGAAAAAAAGACAAAGTTTTCTCTTCTTTGAGGGAGTATCTAGTTTTTAGGGGTTCATACGCTTTGGTCTGTTAGACTGATTGCCTTCTTCTGAACTACTGAAACATTTCATAGACCAGATAGCATTTCTGCTTGCTTATTTTTCAGCAGGGACAGGGGAGAGGAAGTGAGAATGTTTGTCCAGATGACTGGAGATTGTGTGAATTCCTGGTCCCCCTCATTTGGCAGGCTATTTCTTCACTTAAGATGATTCCTCCCTCTATCTGCTTCTCCTGCTCTGCCTTATAGAAATTCTTTAAGTTTTCATGAATAAGTGTGGATGACACTTTCTCTAATTTATGGCACAGCCATCTACTCCCCCTATTTTAGTAATTGTTGTTGGTGTGTTCAGTTGGTGTGGGCAGAGCTGGCAGGAAGGTGGGGAGAGGAGTCAGAACTCGTAGGTGCAGAGAGATACTTAGATCATGTTGAACCAAAAGCCTACTACACAGATAGTAATGAAAACTCTGGTAGTCAACTGGACAATGTCGTGAGCCCCATCTACGAAGAGGAATGGAAACCTCTTCTCCTTCCTTTGGCGAGTTTGTGCCCAAATAGTGTTGTGTACATGGAAGTCTTTCTGCTACACTTACCCTATCTTCACTTCGTTGTTTTTGTTTTGATTTACAGAAAGATGTGAACAAGGAGTTCTATCTGTTTCCCGCAGTGTTTGATGAGAATGAAAGTTTACTCCTGGATGATAATATTAGAATGTTTACCACTGCACCGCACCTGGTGAATAAGGAAGATGAAGACTTCCAGGAATCTAATAAGATGCACTGTAAGTACGCACCATCTGCCAATACTCTGATTTCAGTACTGCACATGTAATGCTTTTAATGAAACCAAAATGCTAATTGCTTTGCCCATTGATTAATTTTCAACAGACGATTAAATACAACTCTGAGGGTAATATTGATATTTAAGGTATCAGTCCATTATTCTTCACTTCGCTTAATCTAGGATAATAAAACATACAAAATATGTCAATTAAATGCATGGTCCTTAAAATGTAGTCCTTGGATCAGCAGCTTTAGCATGACCCAGGGACTTGTTAGAAATGCAAATTCTTGGGCCCCAACTCCTACCTACTGAATCAGAAACTTTATGGGTGGGGCCAAGCAATTCCTATTCAACAAACCCTCTACGTCATTGTGATATATGTGTCAGTTTGAGAACAACTGGATTAGATGCTTTTCTCATCTGTGGTTTGGTAGCTATAGCCTCGTTTTATTATTCAAAATGAAGAGAGATATGGTCTCTGTTGTCAACGAACTTCGGTGATTCTCACCCTTGACTACAAATTAGAATTCCCCTGGGAGTTTTATTAAAACTGTTAAAACTACTTTTTTAAATGCTCAGGGCAACCTCCAGAAATTCTTATTTAATTGAAACCTAGCATCAGATTTTCTTTTTCGTTCCCAGTGTAATTCTAGAGGTTTAGAGACAGTGAGCTAATTGTTCAGAATGCCCACATTGCTAATGGACTACATGTGAAAATCACTGTAGTAAGAAGAAACAAATGTTAACTTGTGTTATAAACTGATGCTGTTTTAATTGAATCAGTATTAGTCACGATCATGATAATATTCCTTTCGAGTGTGCATTTTTACATTTTGGAGAATTCAAGACTATTACTGATTAGTAACAGCAGTGAGAGGAAACTTTCCGCATTCACTCTTCCCTGTTCTTCATGATGAATCAGAGAATTTTCCATCCAGAGCAACAAACACATTCTCAGTCTACAGTGCCAAGGAATAGCTGTTATTATTCACACATTTGGATGCTTGCAAATCTGACTCTTGAGAGAACTAGGAAATGGCTAGCTGGGATGAACAGGGCAGAACGTCAAGAACCCTGCCTGCAGCTCTTCCCCTTCCAGCCAGGGACTGTCCTGGGGCTGCTGGGTGCAACTAGGAGTTGCAGAGACACTCCTGATGCATAAAGCGGTGGGGCAGGCATGAATGGGTCTTTCAGAAATTAGATCAACAAAGTTGGCGCTGGAAAATATGGGACGTTTTCATGTAGGAGGACATGAGATAAACCACTTTCAAAATACCATTTCCCAACTTTTACAGCCATGAATGGATTCATGTACGGGAATCAGCCTGGTCTCAACATGTGCCGAGGAGATTCAGTCATGTGGTACTTATTCAGTGCTGGAAACGAGGCTGATGTACACGGGATTTACTTTACAGGAAACACGTATCTGTCAAAAGGAGAAAGAAGAGACACAGCAAACCTCTTCCCTCAAACAAGTGTTACACTCCTCATGGAGCCCGATACTGAAGGTGCATTTTTTTTAAAAGTCAAGACAAGTCTCCATTGAATAGATTCATGTCACTTGGGTTTAAAATCCTGTGTTGGGTGATAAACGCTTCCCTTCCCCAACTCCCAAATGTGTGCCCTTCCTTCCCTTGAAGAGCACGTCCGAGTCACTATTAGCTAATTGTGTGGCTGATAGATCTATTTCCTGCCTGTTGAGGGGAGGAGAGTGACAAGTGAAGTGAAGAGTAGACCGTAGTTTCTCCCATTTCCACACCATAGAATCCTCAAGATGCTTTCTTTTTAAGTTATGTTCCTTTTAAAGATAGCTGGCAAATCAGACTAGAAAGGGAATGACTTCCATAACAGCTCTGCAGTGAAACTTTTTGTCCTCTCTCTGTAGCCTACATGAAGCGTTGGCTTGTTGGCTGCTCGCAGTCGAGGGTCCTATGATAGAATGATAGCCATGCAACCTCAGAGATATCTGCAGGCCTGGTTCTGAATGAGTAAAACAAACTGAAACAAAAAAGAAAGAACTTTAACCAAAACGTGAAACATACTAACTTGCTTCAGGCTTTATCTGGTTCATCATATGCTACCACAACATAAGACAAGTCCAGTGTCACCTCTCCCTTTATTCATTAGATAAGTGTAAATACAACAGTCAACAAAAGACATAAAGTGTCTGCCTTGTGAAGTGGAAATTCTAATGCAGGGAGACAAGAAGCTAGTGGTTGTAAGCACTATAAAGAAAAAGAGGGCAGAGCCCATAGTCTCTGAAAAACAAACTGAGGGCTTCAGAGGGGAGGGGAGTGGGGGAATGGGATAGGCTGGTGATGGGTAGTAAGGGGGGCCCGTATTGCATGGTGCACTGGGTGTTATATGCAACTAATGAATCATCGAACTTTACATCAGAAACCAGGGATGTACTGTATGGTGACTAACATAATATAATAAAAATGTTATTATGAAAAAAAAAAGAAAAGAAAAATAGGGCAGAAAAGGGGGCTGGTGACTGATGGGGGAAGGTGGATAACAATTCTCTGAGATGATGATTAATGAGAAGCTTGAATAAAGCGAGGACATGAGCTCTGTGGCTATTTTGGGGAGGAGTGTTCCCGGTGGAGGAAACAGCAAGGCCAGAGGCCCTGAGGCAGGCACACACTTGACCTCTTCTAAGAAGAGCAAAGAAGCCTCTGTGACTGGAGCAGAGTGAGTGGTGGCTGGTGTAACCATCCAGCTGAGCCACGTTAAGGACTTGGGTATTGATTCTGAGTGAGTTGAGGAGCTCAGTTGAAGGTGCTGAGCAAAGGAGTGACACGCTTTCTTATTTACCATTTCAGGGACTTTCGATGTTGAATGCCTGACAACCGATCACTACACAGGAGGCATGAAGCAAAAATACACTGTGAACAAATGCAGGCGAATGTCTGACGATCCAAGCGTCCACCTGGCAGAGAGGACCTACTACATCGCGGCGGTGGAGGTGGAATGGGACTACTCCCCCAGTAGGGAATGGGAACGGGAGCTGCATCGCTTACAAGAACAGAAGTAAGTCTCCAGACTCTGAGTCCCAATTTTTTTTTCATTTTTTTCTTTCAGAAAATTAAGAATTATGCTAAATTTTAGAAAAACAAACAGTTGCATTAAACAGTAACATCAGAACAGTAACAAAATGCTTCCCGGCAACCTTTCCTCCTTAATTTCTCCTCTTGCAATTTTCTCACAGGAAAATTTCCAACTATCTCATTTGATTCTTTGTAGTCACTCTTTCTTTTCTGTTTGATTGTCTTCTCATATCCATGTGCCCTTATCTTGCTCTTAATTGTCCAACTTAAACAAAAATTAGTGCCTAAATTCAAAGCTAAAGTATTATTTTCCTTATCTACCGTTTGCTGCTTATTTTTCCTCCAGAGATTTCCTTATCAGTTCAGTAATCTGTTCTTTTACATTCTTAAAACTGCTATGTGTGAAGAATATTTTAAATTCTTGAGGGCAGTATAGTAGATATGGTCTCTGTCCTCCAAGAACTTATAGGAAAATATGCTGCAAAACCACCAATAATGTATATGTTACAGAAATGTAAAAAAATAAGTTCATTGTGAATAAATGTAAGGAAAGCATCATTATTGGACCTTTAAAAACTGTACGTAGAGTAGTATCACCAGACACTTCTTGAAGACTTTTCCAACCACTTTGCCCTCCATCATCTCACATGTCATGCACTAACCTTTCATGGATATGATTTGAGAGATTGGGATGGACATGTGTTCGGATCTGGGTGTACGGCATCTCTGGTAACCCGTAGCTAAGCAAAGGTTAGCTGGTTAGTTTGATTGCAATGGAGAGTATGATTTGCAATGTACAGGGGCAAAAGGTTATTTCAGGTGGGAAGGGCAGTAAAGTAGTCAAAAGGCTACAGGAGCTGGGGCACCTGGGTGGCTCAGTTGGTTGAGCAGCTGACTCTTGATTTCGACTCAGGTCATGATCTCAGGGTCCAGGGATCAAGCCCCACTTCAAGCTCCATGCTCAGCGGGGAGTCTCTTTGGGATTCTCTCTCTCCCTCTCTCTCTATCCCTTTCCCCACTTGTTATCTCTCTCTCTCTCTCTAAAATAAATACATAAAAATCTTTAAAAAAAAAAAAAAAGGCTACAGGGGCCATGAGGAGTCAGTGCAAACTTTAGATAAAGGAAGTGGCTGAAAACACTGAGCCATTTCAGCTCTTATAAACCAGAAATACTGCAGTAACCAGAGAACACTTCATCGGTGAAATCTGGGCTCAGAATTTCAGGGCTATCGAGAAACGTTAGAGATCATCTCATCTCACACCTCATTTTGGGGGTGAGGAAACTGAGGGTCCAGCAGGCAATGACCAGCTGAAGGTCATTCTAGTTACCCGCAGAGTGGGCGCAGGTCTCGGATGGCTCCACTCCCAGCAAGGAGCACTTTCTACCACGCCTATCTATTTCTAAAGTCTTACTCTTTCTTGCTGGACTGGGAGAATGCTATTAAAAATTAGCATAACTGGGGCGCCTGGGTGGCACAGCGGTTAAGCATCTGCCTTCGGCTCAGTCCGTGATCACGGCGATCTGGGATCGAGCCCCACATCAGGCTCCTCCATTATGAGCCTGCTTCTTCCTCTCCCACTCCCCCTGCTTGTGTTCCCTCTCTCGCTGGCTGTCTCTATCTCTGTCGAATAAATAAATAAAATCTTTAAAAAAAATTAGCGTAACTACTTAAATGAAAACTATATTTTCATTCAAAATTGAAAACTCAACTTCCACTTTCATTAAGACAAGTACTAACCTTAGTCGTTTGTGTGTTTTGTTGAAGTGTTTCGAATCCGTTTTTAGATAAGGAAGAGTTTTACATAGGCTCCAAGTACAAGAAAGTTGTGTATCGGCAATATACCGACAGCACGTTCAGAGTTCCTGCGGAGAGAAAGGCTGAAGGAGAACATCTGGGAATTCTAGGTACTCTAATCATCGGGTGTGGGGTAGCGACATGGATTAGATGCAGTGACAGTATGTGTCCGCGGGTTTCATTTCCCAGTTCATAGTCAAAGGTATTCAAATAAAAATTAAGTTATGCAATAAACATGAGAAGCCTATATATACTAAAGAATATGACAAAAACATTGCTTATTTTTCTCAGAAACAATGTCTTATCCCATATACTAATGAAATTGTATGTATTTGATGTTCATCAAATTTATGCCTGTCGTTTTGGTGAAATTCCTAGAAATTATGTTCTAATGAAAATCTTTGCCAAATTCTCCCTGTTATTTCACCCCTCTCCCAGCTCCCAAATCATAGCTATTTGCTTTTAAAATTGCCATCTGGTGATTAACTCCAAGAGAAAAAAATGTACACATAGACAAGGAAATAAAGAAAGGAAGAAATGTTACCATACACAAGGCATGGAAGAAGTTGCTTCCGATTCTTCAGGAATCCTTTTAAAAGAGGATGTCTAAGAACTTGACCAGAAGTGGTCTTGGGAATTTTCTTGAAAATCATCAAGTGCTGGGGACATCACTCCCAATCCCACCGTATTCTCATACTAACAGCATACCCTGGGGCGTGTTATCTTCAGCCCCCGAAAAATGAGACACCCAAAGGAGAATAGCATTGTTGCTGGGTCATGGAAATTCTTAGCAGCAGACAAGATAAGATTGGCTAGAGAAGAAGGTAGAAATGGGAGGGGTGGTCCCACCTACCCTTCCAAATGCAGTTACTGCCCCAAATTCACACTGAGGAGGGCCTGGAAGTCCAAATGCTGAGAAATGAGAGCAAGTGCTGCCCAATGACTCTTGGCCAGGGTAGGGTCATAGCTGACTCACCAGGATTAGGCCATTGCCCTGCAGGCGACTTTCAGGCCAAAAACCTTCTGCAGGACTCTTGATGAGAGATACACCCCTGATTTCCATTTACAAAGACAACCATTCCTAGTGTTTTTATTCTGAATCCTCTCAGCCCAGGGGTAAATCCAGGAATAGTATAGTATGAAGCCGCACAGACTCCTGCCTTCATGATAAGAAAGTTACCTGATCTTTGCTTCTATTACTGAGTTAGAACTTTTCATCTGATAAATGTATAAGCCACTCTTCTCTTTTGCTCTTGCCAGGTCCACAGCTTCATGCAGATGTTGGAGACATAGTTAAAATTATCTTTAAAAACATGGCCACAAGACCCTACTCAATACATGCCCATGGAGTGAAAACAGAGAGTTCTACTGTTACTCCAACTTTACCAGGTACTCATGGCCGGGGAGGGGTGGGGGGTGGCATTTTAATAGACTTTACAGGCTTTCCACAAATGACTGGTATCAGAGAGGTAGTCTTAAGGAAGTGAAGAAAGAGGTGGTTAAGACAGCATGCAGAGGGGTGCCTGGGTGGCTCAGTCTGTTGAGTCTGCCTTCAGCTCTGGTCATGACCTCAGGGTCCTGGGATCAAGCCCCCATGTCGGGCTCTCTGCTCAGTGGGGAGTCTGCTTCTTCCTCTCTCTTTGCCTCTCCGCCCCCTCCCCACCTTGTGCTCTCTCTCTTTCTCTGTCTGAAATAAATAAAATCTTAAAAAAATAAAAAAATTAAAGAAAAAGAGGGCATGCAGGGAGGCGTATCGGTATGTATGTCTCCATGCACATACGAAGAAAGGAAAGGAAAGGGAGAAAGAGAGAGAGAGAAAGAGAGAGGGAGATCCACTGGAAAACTGCAAGGAAAACATCTGCAAGTACTGGACACCTACAAATACTCAACGTGGAGTGAGCAGAGATATCTCTCCTCGCCCAGACAGCATTTACCGCACACTGTGTAGCTGAATGTTTCATGCCTGCATCTGAAGGCGGAGTCCTAGGGGCAGACCCTGCCACATGGGATTTTAAATCCCGCAATTCTAGCCCAGTATCTGGCATGTACTAAAAACTCAATAACTTCAATTAACACAGTGCAAAAGCTAGAAGAGGTTAAATACATGTGTGTATTTCCTTTAATTAAAACTATATTTTTCTTCTATTAGTTGTAAAGTTGGCTTCTAGAAAAGGACCATTTCTTAGTAATTTAGCAGTTCCCAAATTTGGCAAGTGAGATAAAATGGATGAGAAAAAATAAATTACAATATAAAGTTGCTCGTGTCAATTCAGGGGATTAGAAATAAAAAACCCTGCCCTTGTGACTCTCACTTCTTCCAAAAAAGATACACAAATATACATGGTATCAATTTATAAACGTGCATGAAAAAGATTAAAGCAGACGAGAAAGAGTGAGAGGAAGTAACAGGAGTGCTGTTTTAGGTAGGCTAATCAGGAGGGCTTCTTGGACGAGGCGCCACTGGTGAGTCATGAGCCACAGGGAGTTATGGGAGAACAGCATTCCAGGCCCTGAGATGGGAATAGCAAGGAGGTCAGTGCAGAGCAAACAGGGGACAGAATGTGAGATGAGATCCAGGGAGGGCAGGGGGCTGGATGCAGTAGGAGGAAGGGGAACCTTAGAGGCCATGGTTAGAACCTTAGATTTTATACTCTTCACCATGTGAGGGTTTGAGCTGGAGAGTGACGATCTGACGAACACTTTGTAAAGGCCTCTTCTGGCTGACGTGTGGGTAAGTGACTCAGAGGACAAGGGCGGAATCAAGGATCAGTTAGAGGACTATTGCAATAATCTGGGTTAAAAAAAATGGGGGGCGCCTGGGTGGCACAGCGGTTAAGCGTCTGCCTTCGGCTCAGGGCGTGATCCCGGCATTATGGGATCGAGCCCCACATCGGGCTCCTCCGCTAGGAGCCTGCTTCTTCCTCTCCCACTCCCCCTGCTTATGTTCCCTCTCTCACTGGCTGTCTCTATCTCTGTCGAATAAATAAAATCTTAAAAAAAAAAAAATGGGACTTGGACCAGGGTGGAAGCACTGAAGTGGTAAGTTGTCATACTCTGGTTGTATTTTAAAGGTGGTACTAATCCCCACCCCCACCCCCCGCTGAAAGATCAGGCATTAGGGAACATTAGGGAAGGAGGAGTCAAGGACAGCACCAAGGTTTTGGGCATCCGCCATGGGTGGCAGGGAGGTTGAAGAATGGAGAAGAGAAGGAAACATTATTTTTTTTGGCTTATGAGATTAAGAGTGTAGATGAAGAGATGATATATTCAGGTGGTGAATCTAAGCTTTATATTCTCGGCGAAAGGTTCTGCTTAGAAAAAGGGTGACGATGTAGGCGTGGGTAAAATGGAGGACTTGGGGAAGAAAGAAAAATCTGTCACATCCCTTGAGACCATCCTTCCTGTCCTGCTTGATTCCCCAGAAAAGGTTTGTCAAATTCTGGCTAATGAACGTCTGACAACATGAATATGTAACAGTGAGGTCTACATAAATGGAGGGGATGGTGAGTGGCCACAGCTAAAAGCGAAATTCTGGTGAGCAGCTGGACAGGAAACCCTGAGGTGACAGGAAGCAGAGATCAGACTGGAGAAGAGCCCAGAGCACATGGAAGAGGGTCAAGGCTTCGGCAGGTTAGGAGGCTAGAGCAATTGGCTATCTTCAAAGTGTCAAGGTCCAGGGTGTGACACCACACATACGGTGTCCTGTATGTGACAGAGCTGTGACAGAACAGCGTATGGTATGGCAGAGTGGGACAGACCTGAGAAGAGGTCATTGTGACAACTCAGTGACCCAGGAGACCCCAAGAGCTAATGGTTCCTCACCAGAAATTGTGGAAGCACTAGAGATAATGGTGAAAAAGGAGAAAAAGAAGGCCAAGGTGAAGCTGAGGGAATGACAGAGGGCAGTACAGATAAAAACACAGAGAAGGCTTGGGGAAGGTGCTTGCACTGGGCGGGGGGGGGGGGGGGGGGGGGAGGGAAATCACTTGACGGTTGAAAATGGCATTTTACAGGAACAGACTTCAAGCTAAAAAATGATCTGTTACAAAGTTCCTTCAAATTGTGATATTGGTATTGCCACATCCTGGCCTGGTGTATTGTGTGCATATGTGTGTCATCGCTAGTTAATTCATAACTGACAAAGAAGATCTGAAAGTATGTCTTACAGTTTGTCTTAAAACTTAATTCCTAAAAACAATTTTGAGTGCCACTACTTTTTAACACTAATTACCTCGACATTTCCAGTTTCTAGGTCACTGGTTATTAAGACTTAGTGTATTTATATTTTGTATATAGATTTTATATATATATATATAATATCTATCTATAATCTATATATATAATCTATATATAATATAATATCTATGTATATATAATATAAATATAAAATATATAATAATCTATATATATATAATCTACATACAAAATATAACCAGATACTTTAACACTTGATTAATTTAGGTGAAATTCACACTTACATATGGAAGATCCCAGAAAGATCTGGAGCTGGAATAGAGGATTCGGCTTGTATTCCGTGGGCTTACTATTCAACTGTGGATCAAGTTAAGGTAAGCTTTAGATCATTTGTGTTTTGTGAAAATTCCCAAAATAGATGCACAGTTGAAGGAAGATGAGATTAGAGTTTTCCTGTGATCCAATTTTATCTTAAAATCCCAGGAAAGGAAACTTCTCTACAATTCACTTTGGTTTCATTTTTTGGTTTGTTTCTTTTTAAGGATAGAATTATAACTGTGTTAATCCCATGACTTCTGATTATGGGTAACGCAGAATCAAATATTAATCAATACAGTATTTTATTTCCCTTTTGACATAAAAATACATTAAACCCAAAGAACTGAGGTACATGATTTCAGAGCTCTATTAATGATAGATAAAAGTGTTGATTTCAGTTGTCAACCTAACACAATAAAGCTATTTGATTGAATATCTGAAAGCCAACACAACACTCGACAACTACAAATTAGAACTTGTTCCAAGATTCTTTTGTAGAATTATATCTCAAGTCCAAATCTCTCTCCTGAGCTCCAGACCTGTCTATATACCAGCCTACTGAATGTCTCCACCAGCATGTCCCACCGGCACTGGAAATACAGTCACTCTAACATGGAATTGAGATCCTCCTCTACCTCTCGTATTTCCTACTGCAATAAGTAACACTACGAGTTCCAAATCTACTCATTCGTTGAAGCTAGAACCCTGGGTATGAAGTATCTAGCTCTTCCCCTGGCCCACACAGGCAATTCGCCCCCCTACATAGAGTTCAGTCTATTCTTCTCTCTACCTCCATAGATCGGGTCCTTGTGATTTGCCTAACTACTGCAATGGCCTCCCAGGCTCCATTCTCTTCCTCCTTCAATCCTTCCTTCACTCACCACTAGGATGACTGGTTTAAAAATGCAAATATGTTGCCATGCTGTGTTCAATTTTTCAATGGTTCCCTATGACCCACATAAGATAAAATCTAAAATTCTGAACCTGGTAGAGCTCAAAGGCCCTTCCAGACCTAATCTGCCATTACTGACCCCCACCAATCCAAACTTCTCCTAGATTTGTCACGTGTGGTCTTCCTCCTCTGTGTTCATTAGCCCTTTATGTACCTCCTTAGAAAACAAGTGATTCATTTCTTCCATTCTCTACTTTCTCTAGCAGACTGAGTTCCTGGAGGGCCCGGGCTTTGTTTGATTCATCTCTGGATTTTTAGAGACTGGCACAGGGCTTGATTTATGAAATAGGCCAACCAACACTGCTCGTTTGGGGTTCTTTTAAATTGCTGCTCGGTACCTGAGCCAATATTTGCCTCTGCATGCGCTTCTGTGACTTGACTTCATCACCCGTTCAACCCACCTCCTACTCACCATTAGTCCAACTTCTCTACAAATGGAAAGTGACTGACCTGACAGCACCATATTAGGCAAAGTCCACGACTTTCTAAAATTCCCGAGGTCCCAGGTCTCTGAAATGCTGACCTCCATCACAAGTATGACCGAAGTTTTTGCTTGTTTTCAGGACCTCTATAGTGGATTAATTGGCCCACTGATTGTGTGCCGGAGATCTTACACGAAAGTATTCAATCCCATAACAAAACTGGAATTTTCCCTTCTGTTTTTCGTTTTTGATGAAAATGAATCCTGGTACATAGATGACAACATCAAAACATACTCTGAACACCCTGAGAAAGTAAACAAAGATGATGAGGAATTCATAGAAAGCAACAAAATGCACGGTATGAGATGCTATTTTAACCCTATGTTCCCCCTTTTCTTCTTTCAAATAAAATTCGTTTGGAGACTATTCATTTTACAGTAAACCAGTTCTGCCTCCCTCTGTATGTGAGGTAGAATTCCATTCAAAGCAAAAACCATCTATTAATTTCTCTCCCCATTCCAAAGTCTCATTCCCTTTTAAATCACAATTAGGATTACGGCTTTTCGTGCTAAATGACTAGAAAAGCAGCGTGACATTATTGACCTTAAAGTATTCATTTCCCCATCTGTAGGGAAATAACTTCCATTACCTCAAAAAGATCTCATACATTAACCTAGTAATCATATTGTCAGTGAAGCAGCTACTGATTTAAAATATCCTGAAAAGTAATTTAAAAAAAATCACGTGATTTCCCCAGCTATTAATGGAAGAATGTTTGGGAACCTGCAAGGCCTCACGATGCATGTGGGAGATGAAGTCAGCTGGTATCTGATGGGAATGGGCAATGAAATAGACTTGCACTCGGTACATTTTCACGGCCACAGCTTCAGGTATCAGGTAAGACGGATCCGCGGTCATTATTCTTGCTCTCTTGGAAAATGTTTTAACACAAAGGAAGAAAATATTTCCTCAGAGAGACTTATGAAAACAAAGTTCCAAGAGACAACTAAATTATTTCCAAAGAGCGTGCCACCCAACAATTTCAATTGCTGTCACCAGCCTTTGCTACACATTGGGCTCTTCCTTGACTTTACAGTTTTGCATGGAGTTCTGCTCACATATTGCCGGGCAAGGCATTTGAATAGAATCGTTAACAGAGAGGTTAGACGTGTTCATATAATGATGGATCAGAGAGGAGGGCCAAGAGTTTATTATTACCTTAACTATAACCTTAACTATAACCTTTACCTGTTCTGACTTCTGAATCTTAAATGGCCTAAAGTGAACGAGATTATCATTTTGGTGTTGGGCAACTGATCAGTTCTTAGATCGCGACACTACTTCTGCTTCTCACCCAGTGCCAATTTCAGCAGGAGTCAAGAGCTCTTTCTTACCTTTGAGTTAATGTAGAAAATTCAGAAACTACCACAAAGCCCATTGCAGAAAAGGCCATTTTGTTATCTGTGTTTGGCTTTACGTAGATGTTATCTTCTTAGCGGACTTTCGATTCCGTCCTTGCAGAAATACCCCTGGGGTACTCTGTGTCTAGTCTAGACTCTACCTGAACGGCCCCTGGTTCTGGCTTCTCCGCTGGCCTCCTTTCCTTCTCCCTGCATTCCCCTCCCTGCCATAAATTTTCACAGACCAGCTAATCCAGAACAGGTTCAGCAAAAGTGAGATTAGGACTGAAATGGGGCCACAGCTAAAGTCCCTTGTGTAACTCACACGCTCTGATGAAAGACAAACCGCAGTTGAAGAATAAGAGGTGCCAGGTGGTCCTAATGGATAAATCGATGCTCCTCCCATCTTCCCTTCACACCCACTTGGTGGCCCATACTGCCAGGCATTTAGCAGGACCAAGACTACATATATCGCTGTTTGTATCGGACACACGAATGTGCAGGCTCTCTCTCTTTTCTTTCTTTAACAGATGCATCCACTTTTCTAGTATCTCTGAGCTAGCCAATGAAAGATTAGTTGAATGAACTCTCACATGTAATAAACATTATGTAATATTTGTCATTTTTCTAATTAAGCACAGGGGCATTTACAGTTCTGATGTCTTTGACGTTTTCCCTGGGACATACCAAACTCTAGAGATGTTTCCAAGAACACCTGGAATCTGGTTACTCCACTGCCATGTGACTGACCACATTCATGCTGGAATGGAGACCACTTACACGGTTCTACCAAACAAAGGTGAATACCGGGCTGCTGGTTCTAGAAGTCATACATCATGAGAACAATTAAGATGCCGTACGTTGCCTAAATACTTCCCCCAATGCGAATCATTGTGAATTTGCTGCCCTGATTTCGTCCTTCTCTACCTCCAAATAGGAATTCTTTTTACTGCTAAGGGTGTGGGATACTGCCTATCTTCTGAGAGCTGGTATTGATAACAGCACTGGAAGTCTCTCAGCTAATACAAACGGACACCTATTTGGGGCAGTGCGATTACTCCTAAAACTGATACAAGGGAGTGGTCATGTTATTTACCGAAAGACTAACAAAAGACACATTTAGAATTTAATTTCTTTCTTAATAGAAAGCACTCAACCTTTTTTCTAGGTCGTACCTAGTACACAAGAAATCCTCCCCCCCATCAGTATAATTTCAAATGGTCAATCAGGCAGAAATCATATCTTTCTGCACTTCTAGGGGTGAGGGGATGTATTATGGATGATTGTTTGTCAGAGATTGTCTTAGTCCCTTTTCAGGTTACTCTAACAAAATACCGGACTAGGTAGCTTTTAAGCAGCATGTCTTGATTTTCACAGTTCTGGAGGCTGTTAATCAGAGATCGGGCTGCCAGCATGGTTGGGTGAGAGCCCTTTTCTAGGTCACAGACTTCTTATTTTATCCTCACATGGTGGAAGGGACAAGCTAGCTCTTTGGGGCCTCTTTGACAAGGGCACAAACCCCATTCACGAGGGCTCCACTGTCATGACCTAATCACCTCCCAAAGGCCCTACCAAGTTACTGTCAACCATGGGCATTAGGTTTCAGCATATGAATTTGAGGGGACACAAATGTTCAGACTATAGCAAAGATCCAGGAAAAAAAAATCTAAATTTTGTTTCCCCCAGCCCCGCAATAATACTCTCTCCTGAAGCACAGGAAACACAGAAAAAGGAACAGCCATTTGATGGGTAAATACTCACAAAATGTGTCCTACAGAGTGAAATTCTTGCTGTGTGGTTGCAGGCTTTTTTCTTGGGTCTTCTGAGTTCAGAATTGTTGGAATTGGTGATGGCCAATCCAACAGCAGGAAATGATGTAGAGAAAACAACACCTTGTGTTTCCTCTTCAAAACAGGCATTAAAGGGGACATTTAAGTGGAAGAAAATATAGAAATAAATCTCTCAAAAATTAAAAGTCATTCAAAGATCAACCGTGAGGGCAAACAACAGTTTTCACGTCTGCTCCCGGGTTTTACACAAACACCTGGTAACATGAAAAACGATCCTCTTAAAAGCCTTTATTACAAAGAGTGGTACTGAGAGTACTGGAACTCCAAAGACTGGAACAGACAAATAAACCACCGGGTTCGATGCCAGTAACTACTGAACAAGGTGGAGAGTCAAACATGAGAAAGAAAATTTTAGTGTTTTAAGAACACACGTAAGCCACCACACAAAACGATGGTCCTGCTCTGAGGAAACACTGAGGCAGGCATTCTGGAAATTCATGTGTCCAAATGCCTGACGTGCAGAAGATGCTGGCTGCTACAGGCTAATCCTGCAAACCCAGACGCTGAAAAGATTCCTCCTATAGAATTAGCCTGGAAGGAGAGGGGGATGATTGCTTGGTTAAGAGACAGGACATTGTTTGTAAAGCCTTAGAGAAAACTGTAGAACGAATCACAAATGTGAAGCAAAAACACACTTTGGGGAAAAGATTAAAGAGACACTGGCTTCTACAAAAGGAAAAGGTATCATGTAGACTGAAAGAAGCAATAATGAACAAAAAAGATAGCTTGACCTATAAACAGAAAGATGGGGAGCCATGTTTACCAGTCTAAATTATCTTTAGATGAAAGTTCGAGAAAGCTTTGGGTAAGTCTACATTAATTCTGAATCTTAGAAAATTTTCTGCCTACCCTGACACAGAAAAGGGAGCACATGAGGTTAGAGTAAAATTTTTCAATATTATGCACCAAGAGGCAGGCAATTTCCTCCACAATGAAAAAAATCACTGGAAAAGAATCATAGATATCCTGACATACTTAATGTAATGCTTCATTTCCCCTACCAGAGGAAGCATAATAAAGACCTCCTCTGATAAATATAAAAGGTAATTTTTTTTTAGACTGTGACATTTCTACTACAGTCAGATAACCTTTCGGAGGAATCTGTAAGAAAAAAGCTTGCCTAGCTTTCAGTTACTTATAGGCAGGCACTGTATATTCTGTATTTCTCGTAACTTCCCCAATCCAATCTAATACTCTGCTTGGTAAATATCTAACCACCTGTTAATTCAATGAAAAGGAATTTTTAAACTTTTTTGGACATAATTTCAGACTTACAAAAAAGTTGTGAGAACAGTACAAAAAATTCCCATAAACCCTTCACCCAAATTCCCCAACTGTTAACATTTTACATAGCTTTCCCGTTCTCTCTCCTATCTGCCCCCCACCCTAACACACATACAACAGAAAATATATATAAAGTTAAGTATGTGTGTGTGTGTATATATATATATATATTTTTTTCCCTTTATAATTAATGAAGATCTTGCAGGGAGCAAAGTAATTTTTCTTTAAATAAAGCAGTACTAGAATGAAATATGATTTTAAACATATAAAAAAATGGACATTGCTGCCAGATGTCCATCGACAGATGAATGGATAAAGAAGATGTGATATACACACACACTCACGTGTGCGCGCACACAGTGGAATATTACTGAGCCATCAAAAAGAACGCAATCTTGCCATTAGCAATGACATGGATGGAACTAGAGGGTATTATGCTAAGCGAAATAAGTTAGTCAGAGAAAGACAAATATCATATGATTTCACTCATATGTGGAATTTAAGAAACAAAACAGATGAACATAGGGGAAGGGAAGGAAAAATAAAATAGGATAAAATCAGAGAAGGAGACAAACCATAAGACAACTCTTAACTATAGGAAACAAACTGAGGGTTGCTAGAGGGGAAGAGTGTGGGGTAAGGGGTAACTGGGTGATGGGCATTAAGGAGGGCACTTATGTAATGAGCACTGGGTGTTATATGCAACTAATGAAACTAATAATATACTATATGTTAATTAATTGATTTTAAACAAAAAAAGAAAACACAAAATGGAAAAATAGAAATGAATCAAGAATAATTAAACAAAATAACTAACATTAAAAAATGAGAATACATTTAAACCATATGATGTATACAGTAGTCCCCCCGCTTATCCACAGGGGATATGTTCCAAGACCCCCAATGGATGCCTGAAACCATGGATAGCACTGAACCCCATATATACTATTGTTTTTCTACATATACATATCTATGATAAAGTTTAATTTATAAATTAGGCACAGTATGAGATTAAGAACAATAATAAAATAGAACAATTTTAATAATATACTGTAATAAAAGTTATGTGAATGTGGCCTCTCTCTCTCCCAAAACATCTCATCCTGATCATTCAGGATATGCTGATCTTTCTTGTTCTTGTTACGGTGTAAGATGATAAAATGCCAACATGTAAGATAAAGTGAAGTAAACGACGTAGGCATTGTGACATAGCGTTAAGCTACTGTTGACCTTCTGAGGAACATCTGCCTCTGGACTACATTGACCGTGGGTAACTGGAGCCATGGATAAAGGGGGACTACTGTATTGTTTTTAATAATGGTTTTAAAATTTCTTTTTCTATAGAGACCAAGTCTGGCTGAAAGAAATAAATTGGTGATAAGTGGGAAAAAAAAAAAAGAAAAAACAATGATTCATACCAATGAACGTGAAAGTGCTGAAGAAAAAGTTTACCTTGGGATGGCTATAAGCATTAAAAAAAGACTGAAAAGATACACTTGCAAGCATTCCTGGGGAAACTGTTACTTTGTTTCATATGAAAAGATCAGCAGACACATGACTGACTCTACTACAATTATAATTGATTTATTTAGGTCCTTCATATCACCACCAGGACTTTATAAAACTGTATTCTCCATCCCCACCCCCAAAATCTATAACCAGATGTTGTCCTTGATGGTTCTTCAAGGATCGCTATTAAGATTCATTGAAATGTGTCCAACCATTGGCTTCCCATCAATCCCTATAACATGGTACTGATACCATTCTTAATGAATCAGCGGACATGAGGGCAAAGGTGTAGAGAAAGTAAAAAATTATTTTAAAATAAATTAAAAATTAAAATTTTTAAAATAAAATAAATTTTTAAAATGAAATAAAATAAGATAAAACAAGGTAAAATTAAAAATTAAAATAACGCCAATCTATCTGGATTTTGTGAACCCTTGAAGAGATGGTAAAAAGGAGAATAATCTGGAACTGGAGAAAGGCAAAATTGACAAACAATTCTACAGATTAAATCCTGGTAAAAATGAACACTAACATCAGGAGAAAAGTTTCAAAATACAGTTGTGGCAGATGCTGGGTGAGTAGCATTTTTGCCCAGCCTTAAGTAAAGTCAAAGCACACTATCAATGAGCTGAACTTGGACTCAAAATTGTTTAACAAGAGGTTAAAGAAGAAGACACAGTTGTAAATACAATGATATATTTCTTTATTTTCACGTATACTCTAGCTAAAAGAGCAAAAGTACACAACAACAAAAAATAGAAACAAGGCTTTGGCGGAAAAACATGCATCCAACAAATTATGTTAATGTCCAGACAAAAAGACAGTTAACTTTGTAAATTTCTACTTCATTGATTCAGGGAGAAACCACAGCATGAGTTTTAAAAGTAACAAAAAAGTAAAGTTTGAAATCTTTTACTGTGGGAAAACATTAACCTCTTTCTCAAAGAAAATTATTCAAAAAAAAAAAATTAGAAGAAGAAGAAGAAGAAGTGACCTAATTGAGAAATCTGGAAAAATCAAGAAGAATAAATTCTGGGCCACTTGGCGTGACATTCTTTCAAACAGACCTACCAAATGTTTCTTTGTGTTTTGGGGGTGAAAAAGACTGTCACTTCTCCAACAACACTGATTTGATATTCCTTGGAATAAAAGTCAGTGTCCAGTTTTAGAAACATAGGAGAAAATTCTTAATTTTGTAGCTTTTTTTACATTCTGGACAATTAAATGGATGCAAGTTATAAAGTACCAAACTAATAATACCACTACATGGTAAGGTAAGCAGCCTGAAAGCATCTGCAATAAATGTACATATTTGATATGAAAATCCTTTATTTACATTTTTACCAGACACTCAATTTTTTTTAAAAGTCAGTCTTCTATGGCATTGTGGTATTTTTCAAATGAAACCGTCAAGTCAATGATTTCTTTCGACTACAATAAAGAAGATACGGCAAGAAAAATGCTGCAGTGCCATCTTCTGGGAGGACATTCAAGAAATCCCTTAGTTCTAGGTCCACAGCAACAACTGACAACGTTTCTGTTGGTAGGACAGAGTATCTGAGTTAGAACTGCAAGTCTTTCTTTCATCTAATTTTCTTACCACTCAACCAATTGGAAGCTAGTTCAGGCAACAAAATGTTATCACCACAAAAGAAAGGGAAAACAAAAGATGGGTCTTTTAAATCCACAGACTGCTTATGGTTTTAACAACTTCTTATTCATTCTTTGTAACACGCTTTGAAGTTTATTTTATATTAGTTCCATGCAATTTTGATTTACTGTTTCATTGCTGGATTATGTCATTATTTTTCAATATACTTCTATTAGCCTCTAAAGAAAAATGCAGCCATATGGTTACTGTTTTTAATGTTAGGGCTATATTGCAGCTAATTTATAAAGACTGCCACATGAAGTGCTATTAATCGATGGATATTTTCCTAAATCAGTTCGTCTCTATTATGAGATTTGCATGTTATTAGTAAGCACAAATCTGTCTTCATGACCATTTTTTTTTCCAAACTGTAAAATAATGTACTCTTGTGTACATCTTCAATTACTAAGGGATTTAGGAAACATTTTTATAAAGAGAACTATGTAATTTTAGGATTCCATTGCTTCTTGATACGTACATGCTGCCCTCTGCTGGGAAGAGAGGGGGTGACACTTAAGAACAGTGTTGGAGGTAAACACCGGGGCCGTTCCCTGTGTGATCCACACCGGCCCACCACTTACTCTATCTGCAGAGTGACTAAAATATAACATCTCCTGCTCAGATGTGCATCCATCCAAAATCATCTCTCTAATATTCTGCAACCTAAATCATGGAATGACATGCCCATATTCCTAAAAGGTAATGAATGGATCAACAGTGATGCATGGGAAAGATCGTTAACTCTGGAATCAGACAGATTCTGTGACTTTAAGAAAGTCACTTAAGCTTCTGAGTCCCAGTTTCTTCATCTATAATGAGGTGGTGCCATCTGCTAGCTTCTAGAGTCCTTTAAGAATTAAATAAAACACAATGATGCATACCTAAAATATTAATAGAAACTTAATAAACAATGACTACTAACTAGTTTGCAAAACCCATATGAAAAAACGTGAATTATCAATAGTTCCCTATCAAACCAGCTTATTTTGCCTAAATGTGGAGGCTGTAAATAGTATCCTAGGTATAAAAAAACTGAGTTAGGGGCCAATATCAAGGTTATAGAGCCAACAAAAATCTTGCCACTGCCCGATTTTCCTCTTCTGCAAACCAATGAGGGGCTAATATAGGTTATAACTCCAAAAATAAGGTCGATATCTTAAATATGTAGAGGACTTTAAATCCTCCAGTGTGTCTAGAAAATATTCATCAGATGCTGAAAAGAGTTATTTCTGGCTGATGGGATTTTAAATGACTTTCTAAACTTCATTTTTGTAATTTACTACAGTAGTAAAATTTTCAATAATAAGCACAGTTCATTACCACAAAAGTAATAACAAATATTTCCTGGAAACAAGCCAATCACTAGCCGCAGTTTCAGTGGCTCTGCATTAGTGCAATGGTTGTCAACCAGCATGATTTTGCTCCCCAGGGTCATCTGGAAATGTCTGGAGACATTTTGTTTATCATAACTGGGAGAGTGCTACTGGTATTTAGCAGCAAGGAATGCTGCTAAACAGCCTAAAATGCATATACACAAAAGCATTATCAGTCTAACATGTAAATAGTGCCAGGGCTGAGAAATGCTATTAGACAGATAAGAAATCCAAGCTCCTAAGCGTATTATATAGATTCCTGACCTCCATCCCAGCCTTACCATCTCACTGTTTTGCCTAATGTTTATTCTAGAGTCAATCCTGAGCTTCTCATTAGTCTCACGATACTCAAACATTGCCTTGCTTCCGGTCACTCAGCAACTCTAGTCCTGGTCTCCTCTCAGTGCACCACAGCTCCTCTGAACATGGACCTGAAGTGACTCAGGTGTCTTCCCTTCAAATCAATAGAGAATGCTTCCCAGGGAGACGCATATTGCTGGTGAGGAGGGCAAATCAGGAAAAGTGAATGAAACGCTCTACCAGCTCTTGAGGTTTGGGAGTCTAGTAAACATAAATCCCAGGCAGCACTTAGTCTTCTGAGCCACACACATACACGCATGAACATGGGTAGGCACACGCACTGACATATTTTGATGATACAGGAAAATGGAACCTTTGGAGGAATGATTATGGGGAGGTTAGGGATAGAGAGGGCTGGATGTGCATGAGGAAAGGACGAAGTCCTCTGACTGAGATAATTCTGCTGCTGAGCTCTGAAGACGGGGGTAGCTGCTCTGCGAAGTGATCCAACCACACGAGTTGTGCGATCAACGTGACACAAGGGGGACAAGGCAATCAAATAGCCGATGTTTCCACCTTCTGGAAACCACAAATTCACTCGGGGACATGGGTAGGACAAAAAGTCAGTATCAAGTCACCGCATCTTCCCGGCCACAAGCATGCAACTTTACTTAGACGGGCATCTTCAGAAAAACACCCTCCAAGGGCCACTGGCTCCGCCTAACACTTTAAAAACTGATCACGTCAGCTGGAAAACAATTCCAGCTCTGTCAATTCCTAATCTTTTATGCACACTGAAATCAATATAACCACACCCTTTGTCCTCAGGCCAACAATTATCTAGTGATATTAACACATAAGACTAGAGCAATTGATAACCATATATCAGGATTTACAAGGGACTATGAATTATGCAAATTCAAACAATACCTATGTTATAAAACACTGCATAATTTATAGATACTCAACTTTTAAATCCTGGGGAGCCTTGTTATTCCTCAATACTTGCTTACGGTTATAATTAATAATAATAATAATAATCTTAATTTCCTGTATGCAACAGATTAAGCACTCAGATCAATTAAAAATGTAATTCTATTAATGGCTATCCAAGTTTTTAAAATACTGAGGTCTTGAGTTTCTAAAATACTGAGGTTGTGAGTTCTACTATGATAATTTGTTAAGTGTTTGAAAAGATTGACTTAAAAACATCAGCTCTATGGCTAGAAGAGATAAATGACTATCCAATGTGATGGGGGAGCATATCAATGCGGAAGTAAGCTCTTGAGATGATTCTGCTATGATCCTCTTCACCTCATTTGAGATTCTCACGAAAAAATTGGAGAAAGCAAGGCTTCAGCAAATTAGGGAAACTAAAATTAAGAATCAAATTTATAATCAAGCAAAAGAGAGCATTTTACCTTTTAATGACGACAGGTAAAGCTGACCTTTCTCTCCACCACATTTTATTCTGTGACAAAGTTCAGGCAGCAGCTTTTTCCACCACAAAGTCTATCTTAGGAAAAAATGAATACATTTTAAGTTTGGGGCATTTTACATTCAAATTTCTAACGAGAATAAGAGTGTGCAGGAAAGCACAGGGCAAAAATACAGCATGTTGGTTAAGGTGCCAAACTTTGTTACAACAGAAGTTTTATCAGCAGCCAGGCTTCTGTTTAAACTATAACATAAATCAGGTTTGTAACTTGAAAATCTAATGATACGTATGTTGTGCATATGTACTTGGCTATTTTCAAGAAGAAACATAGACATGTCCTATTATCATCTGTTAGGTGACAAGAAGGAAGGAAGGGAGGAAAGAAGGGAGGGAGGGAGGGAGGAAGAAGTACTAAAGTTTACACTCTTCTAATTTCTTTTTTTTTTTTTAAGATTTTATTTATTTATTCAACAGAGATAGAGACAGCCAGCGAGAGAGGGAACACAAGCAGGGGGAGTGGGAGAGGAAGAAGCAGGCTCATAGCGGAGGAGCCTGATGTGGGGCTCGATCCCATAACGCCGGGATCACGCCCTGAGCCGAAGGCAGACGCTTAACCACTGTGCCACCCAGGCGCCCCTGAACTTTTTTTTTTTTTTAAGATTTTATTTATTTATTAGACAGAGATAGAGACAGGCAGTGAGAGAGGGAACACAGGCAGGGGGAGTGGGAGAGGAAGAAGCAGGCTCATAGCGGAGGAGCCTGATGTGGGGCTCGATCCCGTAACACCGGGATCACGCCCTGACCCGAAGGCAGACGCTTAACCGCTGTGCCACCCAGGCGCCCCTACACTCTTCTAATTTCTAAGCTAAAGACCATATAGCCCAGAAAATATTTTTCCTTCATACATTGCTTCCCAAATCTTCAGGTAATATCTCACTTGATTTCCAAGCAAGAGGTTTTTAATGACGATAACACACAATCACCATTCATTTTAATACCCTCTAAAAGTACTCAAAGCATATAACATATTAAGCATTATTTCTGCCTTTGACCCACCAAGACCTGTGAAGTTGGACTGATATAATTTGTCCCCATTTTGCAGATAAGGCAACAAGATTATCAAATCTGATTATCACTGATCAAGCCTAAAGACATAAGCTGAAAAGCGTACCCGATTTTCTTCTTTCAATTCATGATTGGCATATGGAATGATCGCCTCTGGGCATCTTTCTAACAGTGTGTCTATACACTGTTCATACTCTTTCAAACGTGTCTGGCACAGAACATGGACACTGAGGCCGGCTATAGAGTCTTCTGAGAGTGGTTCCAGGAATGGAATAATGGAAGCTATGTCAAATGAAGGACCACAGAGAAGAGACTATGAACAGAAAAGTGAAATGTTACAAAATGCACCCAAAAAACTAAAGCACAATACCTAGAATACAATTTTTTGAAAAAAGACCAAACGTCGCTTGCCAAAAAAAAAAAAAAAAAAGGAAACAAAAAGATGAATGCTGTTTTAGAGCACATGCATACAATATTTATTTATAAGTCTAAGTTGACTTAAGTATTAAATAATCATGAAACCACCTCCAGTTTAAAGAATAAAAATCTGTTTAATAGAAAGGAATCACTTCTAAAGTAACATGATTTTAGTTGCTTTGGATAGACTGCAAATTAAAACCAATGGGAATGTTTTAGGACTCTATCCTAAGGAAATAATCAACATTGTAGTCAAAGATTTATGTCCGTTTCATTTCAGGAGTAATTGTAATATTGAACAACTAGGATCTATGTTAAACAAGGGATAAGTAAATTATGGTACAGTCATATGGTGGGATATTATATAGCCATCAAAATTATTTTCAAAGGCTAGTTAATGAGAAAATGTTCATAACAGACTGATGAGTAAAAAATGTCAATACAAAATTATATTCAGAGCAGGATCAATTTTGTAAAATCTACGCAGGTATATGCACATATAGAAATGCTTTTGGAAGAGCAATGAAATTTGAAACAGAGGTCAGCTCACTGGATGGAAGGACAAAGACTACTTTTTATTTTTTCACACCTGTATCTTCCAAACGTTCTATAATAAGCATGTACTACATATGAGCCAAAAATAAAATTTAACATTTAAGAAAACTAAAGCAATTGTTAATAACCTAATAATTTGTATCAATACTATTTGCCACACACTGAAAGACACAGAATAGTAGTATTTGAGTATTCAGAACTTTACCAGTATTTTGCTTTTAAATATTTAAACTATAAATACTACTTTTGATTCTACCGCCAAAAGAATCCCTGCTTTCCCTTTCTTCTGGATAAAGATGAGATGGTCGTATCCTGATTTTTTTTCTTCCTGTATCTTTTTTACTACAGCATCTTCTCAGACGCATAAGAGGATATGGAATGTGATCTACTCGTTTACAGTCAGCGTGATTATTTTATTCCAAATATCTACCAGGGAATGGCTAGGAGTATAAGGTTGGTCCCTTTCCTTCCTGCAAGTTTAATAGTCCTCTTTGTTTGAATCATTTCCTGACAACAAGAGAGCAAACATGATAATCTTCCACTTGTAGGATCTCCCACATGAAAGAAAACACAGATTATTTCTATATTCAACTTTTGGTTAATTTGGATAAGGGGCAGGGTAGGGAGGAGCCAGGCATGGGTAACCCAAACCGTGGTTAAAGGAAACTACTCAAAGCTTGGTAAAAATTGATTACCCATGAACTTTTACTCAGTTTTATCCATATCATCAAAAAGTTTAAAAATAAGAAACACCAGACAACACATACTTCACTGAATTTAAAATGCTCCAAAGGTTACTACTACTCTTTAAACTACTCTTGACGTTGTCTGCTTCTTAGCAGAGTGCTCCCTTTGTTTTCAGTAGTGGAAATGGACTCCTTTCCACACCCAACACATGCACATTGATTTCCTTCTGTCATCTACAGCCCTCTTTCTCAGCCGAGTCTGACGGGCTGGAATCCACAGACTGTCTCCTCTACCTACACCATCTAAGGAGTGGTGGTTGGCAAGGAAGTGGGGGAGTGGACCAGGACGATTGTGACAAAAGGCAGGGCATTTACCAGTGACGGTGTCTTTCCAAATAGCAGCTTTTTGACATTAGATGATTTATAGGTTGTTTTTATTTTAAGTTTGGTACAAATATACTATTACAGTGATTGAGGACCAGAAACAGACACTCATATCAAATCTGTGTGGTGATGGTGGGATGCGGGGCAGAGAGGAATCACACAATTTTGGGAAAGTTCTCCAGGTAATTCTGAACCTCCTCTTCCTCTAGGTGAAAACAAATGAGGTTCTTTTTATTTCTTGGTGGTTATTTTTTACTTAATGACTCAACCCACCAATAATCTAGAAAAAGATATAATTAGGAAAGCAATTTTTAAAAGTATAGGTTGACTACATTTCTATTCTTTAACAGCAAAGATTCCCAGAAGAATGTATTCTTTTTAAATACTTTAAAATGAATTTTAAAAGATCACTCAATTACACTTTTCCGAGCAGTGATTATAAATATGCTTTTAAGCTTTATCAGGTGAGATTTAACAGCACTAGCGACAATTGTGATTTTAAATATGTAATTAATACATGTATTCTGAGAGGGCAAGGCCCTGCCTGGCTTATCCAACGCCACAGAACACATTCATAGCACATGCTTGAGGAATATTTGTTGAATGAATGTGTTTGAGGCTAAGCCCTAAGAAGCCTCTGTCCCATAAGGGTACTAGAGATATGAACCAACAAGAATTTTCTCTGGCAATTTTTTATGAATGTAAGTAACCCCATCCCTGGATTTACAACTCAGACCTGTCTAAAGGCTGAGTCTAAGCCATATGGGCTCTGGAGCTTCTCTTCCTGACCCCATCCCCAACGTGACATTTTGGTTTCTATAAGCAGTAACCACGCTTACACCAGTTCCCAGTGTAAATCAGGGGTTGCAAACTCAAAGCCTAAAGAGGCCAAAACGGATGATAGAAATGAATGAAGGCAGCTGGGTATAAGGAAAATGGACACCAGACACTGTATCTGGACCAGGAAGACCCAGAGGGTGGCACACAGGACAACGTGAGCACTGACCACAGAGGGGAGCCACTAGTTCGTTCCAACTCTCAGGTCTCAGAGGCAGTGAAAGCTCAGGGTTACCAGTTCTGCCGAATTTTTCAAGAAAAAACTTGAAACTCAGAATTATTCATTTGAAATTTCAATTTGTATGTGTTGGCACTACACTGGGCAGACCAAACAAAGCAGAGTGGGGGTCATATGCAGTCCTGGGCCCACAGGACTACATCAAATAAAATCATTTCCACATCTAGCCCAGCTTGGGCCACCAAGTCAAAGATGGACTTTATTTCTCGTTTGCGGTCAAAACACTGTCACAGTCAGAATTCTTGCAGGATGATTTACATTTTCTGATCATACTTTTTTTTTTTTTTTTTAACTCCTCCTCAGGAGCCAGATAAACTGGCTACTTTAACCTACTTTCTGTAAGACAGCAGTGGTGGGCTTGGGCTAGAGGCCTAACATATATGAATGAACACTAAACAAAAAATAAATTCCATCAGTAAAAACCGCTAAACATTTGCCGTATTTCCATTTCACGAGTGTTTCCAAGCACACCCTGAAAATGAGGCAAGACAGTCAGGTGACCTGGTGAACTCACTCTCTCTCTAGGCAACAAAACCAGCCTTCGGGAGCCGCCAGCCTTCCTCTCAGCAGTTTCAGGCGGAGGCGGGAATGTCCTCCAGAGCTCCTGAGTATGCCTAACTGTGGTTTTACCCCCCCCCCACCCCGACCAAAAAAGTATACACTCTAGATTAACAGGACGCCTGAGGTTTTACCAAATTTAAATCTGATACTATATTGTAATATGCATATACATTAAAAAAAGAGGCATTTTTATTTACCTGTAATTTTGAAAGGTCTTCTGTATAACTTTTATCCGCTAAGGAATCGGATGATATTAAGACATTAACCCAAGGATAGATTAAGCCATAATGACTACAGGCATTAATCTAAAATGTAAAAGAAATTTATCATAAACAAAATACAACAAAACAAGAGTCTCTTCATCCATTCCACAAAGAACAAGCAATTGCTAATCTTCTGCCATGTCACAGAGTTAGTATACACTTGCCTGGGAATGGGAACAAACGTCTTTTAGAATATATGCCCCTGGAGAAGTCTCAGCCTTGCTGCCTCTCCCTGAATGAAACTGTATCAAAACTGGAAAGCAAATGCACTAAATATTTCTCTATTTTTAAATTTTTTATTTATTTTTTTAAGATTTTATTTATTTGAGAGAGAGAGACAGCATGTGCACAAAGGGGGTGGGCACAGAGGGAGAGGAACAAGCCAACTCCAGACTCCCTGCTGAGCACATAGCCCAACAGGGGGCTCCATCCCAGGACCCTGAGATCATACCCTGAGCCAAAGTCAGATGTTTAACCGACTGAGCCACCCAAGTGCCCCGATGGTTCCTTCTATTTTAAATTTCAAAATACGGCAAAGAAACACTTTCTAGCAAAAAAAGCAATACTGCTTTTCGGGTAATTTTACTCAAAAAAAGTTAATAGTAATATTACAACTTTTATTGCTACTATTTTCCTTGTTAGGCAAAATCTCTTCTATAAGTTCTCAAGACAATTCCCCTAAAGCCCCCTTAGTCAAGAAGTCACTAACTTTTCCAGTGAACACACATTAGGCGTGGCATCCATGAGAGGCAAAAAGAGCGAGAGGGAGACGGGGACAGAAAGTGGTAAAGCAGAGTTGTTAGGACTCCTGCAAGGGCTGCAGAAGAGCTCTTACGTGTGCAGCTGACAGGAAATGAGTCCAGTAAGGAAGTCTCCCTCCCACAAGCCTTCTGCAGTTCCTCTTCCACCAGGGAGGTCTGCAAATGGGTCTTTTCTTGTGTTCTACTTTGTAAGTATCCCCTGAGGGAGTATAGACATGTTTTGGGGAAAGCCCCTCCCCTATGCTTTGTCCAGCAAGGTACCGCTGCAAGTACGGAATGTAAGAGCAGCAGGAGACATTCTTTACAAAACAAAATTACTCAAAATGCAAGGAACTTTACTCATGGACAAGATTTAAGTATATTTTTAATTCCTGCTTATAAGATACCTGGTAATATAAATTAGGTTTGATTCTAAGCCATTAAAAATCACAAGGTACACTACTGCAGTGTGTAGTGTATAAGTTTAATTTAACATATTATTCTATTCTCTCACCAGATCCTCTGATGTTCGCAATGGTATGGTGTCAGGGGGCTGCCTCTTGGATAATCTCCAGATGTACTGCGATGTGAGCTTGAAAAAGAGTTCCTGGAGAACCACATCTGGGAGACCTGCTATGAGCTGAGCTTCCCAAAGGTCTACCAAGAGCTGAGGAATGATATCTTCGTCCTTACCACAAAGCACCTGGAAAACAGTGAAACAAGCCCCCGTATCCCAGCTCAATATAGTACCAATCAAGTTATAGCTAGTCTGAGCAGCACTCCATCATATGGGCCATGCATTTAAACATGTATCATTAGCATTCGTGCCATAGCAAAGTAGATAGAGACATCTGAACAGAAAACAGATTCTAGGTCGCATGAATGGAATTTTTCTAGATACAGTCTTTTAATGTGTCCTTTTATAAATTTGGTATGTGTAAGTCTTTTTTTCAATAAACAAATGCAAACTCAGTCTCTTATTCTGCTTCCTGTCCCCCACCAATTTTATCAGCCTATCCAGAACCACTGCATTTTGAAAGTGACAAACCTTAAAGAAGGAATCTGCTTCTTCGATTCCAATTTTGTTGTTCTTCTGTAAGCCCAGAACTGAAGCCACGAGCAGTCCGGGCTGAGTGTCCTTCAAGTGTGCTGCAAGCTCAGTGGGGACAATGTGTCCCTTTCTCTGTTGAATCAACAGCCGAGGTTCCAGAATGAAGCCGCATACCAACTTCATCTTCAGATACACAAGAAATTTGGATCAAAATGTACGTTGCTTTCACTTTGAACATACATGCCAGTGCATTCAAGGTTCATGGTTAAGCTGTTAATACTTCAATCTCAATTTTTTCTTTAACCACAAAGCTCTCACTCTAAGAAGGACATCGTTGTTAATTGCCTTTGAAGAAGTTAATATTTAATTAAGCATCAGGATATCTTATTTTTGTAGAGATCTTTATATTTAAGTCTACTTGTTTGAAAATAATATACCTTAAGAATATAAAAGGAATATACCTTAAGAAAATTCATCTTTCTAAAATTGTACTCTTCAAAGCAGAGGACACCTCAGTGTTGACTTACTCTCTTCATCATAACAACACATGTCATTTGTACAACGATATAGCACTTCTGCTCTCTTGTTTTAGAAACTAAAGTCATACTGTGGGCATTTGACCACAGGTAACAAAACAACAGCATAGGAGCACAGGATCGGAAGCCATATTGCCTGCTCCAAACCCTGGCTCGAACACTCACCAGCTATGTGATCTTGGACAACTCATTGATTCTCTCTTTGTCTTAGTTCCCTCATCTTTATAATAGGTATAGTAGTAGTATCTAACTTACAGCATTGTCGCAAGAATTAAATATAAGACAGCATATGCAAGGGGCTTACAATAGACCTGGGATGTAATAAGTGCTCAATTAACATTACCTTTTAATTTCCTCCTCTAATGATTAACATCTTCGGCTCATGACCCTAAATGGGCTCTCTTTGAAGGAAAAGCTACCTTTTCTTTGCTATATCACTCAAATACCAATCTTCCACAATGTAATTTGTGATTTTCTCAAGTGCAGGCCATTTCTTCAACTACTAGACTCCTAAGGCTCCTGGTTAGCATCCCACTTGCTGTACTTGAATACACAGCACTCTGTTCTGTTTCCGTGGACATACCATATCCCTCATGCTAGATTAGACTGTCAGCACAGGGCAGAGCCTGTATATTCTTTAGTTCCGAGTACTGTGCTCTGAAAGTAGCTGACACAAAGAGATCTTTGGATACCCATTGCTACCAGTGATTATTCTTATTTCTTTTTCATTTACCAGATCCAAAGCCCAAGCACTCCCACTTTGGGTCAAATCTTTTCTAAGATTAAGTCTATTTTCCTTTATGACTACGAAGAAATGAACTAGACAGCAGCCAGAAGACAACTAAACGCCTTAGGACTACCAGGTCCCATTTCAACCTACTATTAAAACCAAGCAGGGCACTGTACCTCTGGATGCCTTTTCATTTCATTTCTGTGCATGTCAAGATCTCCCATTTTCAGAGCCATTGCTGCTTTGGTCAATGTCACCAAGATCGATGAAAACCCAGAAGGATCCAGCTTGCTTAGATAGCTCATGGCAGTTAAAGGGTTAATATTCTTCATAGAAGGACTACAGAGAATATGGGGCAGCTGCTTTGGCTCAGCCACATGGAACATATGAACCACTTTTGCTGCTAATTCCTTTTGTGAACGTGAATAAGAAATAAAAGGTCAGTTAACCAACAGAAAGCAACAAAATCAGCAAAAAAGAAAAAAAGAGATACAAAACCAAGATATAAACTTCCAAACGACAAAATTATAAGTATTACATTCGGATTAAAAAAGACCGAGTTCATGGTGATAATGTGGGAGACCTGAGATGACCTGAAGTGATCTCTTTGCTGAGTTATAATGAAGAAAAAGCAGTGAAAATATGTACCGAGGTGTGGCTAGCATTTCTAATTTTAACAAGAGTTCAAAAGAAGAAAATAAATATTTGATTGAATTACACTTAAAAGTACACTTAAAAATTACAGCTTAGTACAAAATATTCTTAATGAGGTAATTTATACAAAAAAATTCATTTCTCTCAAAACCTTAAAACATTTGGTCTCACAATGTTCAGCTTTGCATATCTGCACTCAATTCTTTTTAAAAGTACATGAGGGGCTAAAAATAAGCCTTAACAATGTCTTAAGGTCACTGGGTCAGGATTTCATAAGTGAAGCTTTAGACACTTGGAATTTGGGAGAACTAGGACTGTGCAAAGGGCTGCAGATGAGAAGGGGGGCAAGGTCCTGGGGGGGGTGTCGTTCGTCTAAAGATACGCTCCTGTTACATTGGGCAGGTCACTCAACCACAATGGACCACATTCCCCCATCTATATAATGAGAAAGGAGGAGAAGGTGATTATAATTTTTTCCAAGCTGTAATTCTAGGATTATTAATGAAGAAAAGGACACATTCATTACCTTTTTAGGAAAAGAAGAAAATAATACCAAAGAAAAATATTTGGAACCTGACTTGTAAACAGTATCACATAAAATAAATTGCTAAAATGAAAAGTTAGTAAGGTCAAATATAAGTAAATAGAAAACTATATTCACTTCACTTAATTCTTCATCCAGATTTTCATAAAGGGAATGATTAATGTAAAAGATTAACCCCCTCTCATATTTCTGCGATCCAGCCTCTAGTACCCAGTCCGCTCGGGTTAGAACTTCGGCCATAGAGAAACCAGACATCTTATAGTACGGCAAGGCAAGGTGGGAATGCTGGGTGTCAAGCCTAAAGGGAAGGAAGTAAAAAAAAAAAAAAAAAAACACCCTCAAATTTGTCATTTTTAAGCCCGGATATCTAACACATTTGATAATAAAACAGATAATGCTTTCTGGATGACATAAATCTCAAAATAGTCTTCTACAGCCATTAGTTGAAACAAGTTCCTAAGTTTGATTCTGTAAAGTCCTTCTCATTCATACAGTTTCTTTTTGCCTGCTCATAATCAAAACAGAAAAATAATTCATTAAGTGAATTTTAGGATTTATAATTCTGTGGCTCTAAAATAATGGTGTTGATGGGCATGAAAAATCTGTTGTATTGATTTATAATCATTCCTATGGGTCAAGCAAGCCTTTGAAATGATCATATACCAAAAAATCTATAGAGATCGTTCTCAAAAATAAAACCCACTATTCATCCCAGGCCTTTTCTGAAATCATAAAAGCACTGACTACTAAGATTAAAGTCACAGACCATCCAAACAGTATCTCTCTCTTCAGGCTCACAGGCAAAAAACTAGGGGCGCCTGGGTGGCTCAGTCAGCTAAGCCTCTGCCTTCGGCTCAGGTCATGATCCCGGAGTCCTGGGATCGAGCCTGGCGTCTGGCTCCCCACTTGGTGGAGAGCCTGCTTCTCCCTCTGTCCCTCACCCCTCATACCGCTCATTGTTCTCTCTCTCGCTCTCTCTCTCGAATAAATAAATGAAATCTTTAAAAAAAACACAAACAAAACAAAACAAAAAAACAGGCAAGAAACTAGTAATAATGGCTGTCTCTGAGATTTTCATGGTCATGAGCAGGCCCAGAAGACCTGAAAGAAATTTCATTCCTAAATTAAGTGGAGGGAGACTCCTGAACTGGAGATTCATGGTTCGTCTAAAAAACTGTAACTCCTTGCAGGCAGGAAACAGTCATGTTCATCTCTGTGACTCTAAGCTTAGCACGGTCCCTGGCACACAGTATGTGCTCAACAAATGCTTATGGAATCAATGAATAAATGGGCCACCTCCCGTCATGCGTTCCCCCATTCATCAGCTAGCTACCAGAGATGGAAAGCTAGTACCTACGCGCAAAGCTCGAGATGGCTTCTCTAACAAGTTCCCAAGAAGCCTCACCAACCTGCTGTAGCAGTCTCCAAGGTGCCCACAGCTTTCTTTAAATGCTTCCAAAAGCTCTGCTTTTTCTCCGGGTTCCAGCTGATGGGCGTCCATCAAGGCAGCCCTCACTAGCAGATGAGCCTCGCTAAGCAGGTGGATGCAGCTCTGGGTTTTTGCTGTCTTGTAGGTATTACTGTAGTCAACCTGAAACAAAAAAGGCCAACGGCTAATGCTGCTGCAGAAAGACACCCAGAACTTTCCTGGTTCTTAAGAATATCTATATATTTTGTTAGTAAAGTTCACGTTTAGACACATTGAATCCTAAAAACTAAAAATTGGTTATTTAGCATTCTGATACGGCCTCGCTGAGGTGTTCTTTTCCCCCACAATCCATGAGCCAGTTTAATACATACGTGATTAATACCTACAAGCATTCCCTTGTTAAACAGTGCTAATCACTAGACAAGGTAGAAATAACGTTGTGATACTAATAACACTGTTAACTTAGCAATAATTTGATCACGTGTCAATAAGGCTAACAAACATGGGAAACAGTTAACTTTTTTAAGTTCTGTGATTTACATCTTTCTTAAATTCAGACTGCGCATCCTTCCTTTGTTGAAGTTTCGCTTGGCAAATTCAGTTTCTACCTGGTCTATTTCTGTCACCCACAGTGGGCTTATTAAAATTACCACTAGCTTATCTGAGTCAATCAGTATTTTCAGAGTCCAGCAAGCAGGTCAACTAGATGAAGTCTTAAGACTGGCAATTAAGCACGATTAAAAGGACAGGGCAAAGCTGATACAATTATCGGCATTAAAATGCCAGGGACAAACCAGGCAAAACCTTGAACTGATGATCAAAATTAACATCATCAATGAGGGGCACAGGCATCACGTGCCTCCTGATGTAACACCCCGAGAAGGACACAACGTTAGTCACGCAATATTCTGGCTGAGAATGAACACACATAACCTGAATCTAAACAGGGGAAAAAAATAATAAAAAATTTAAAAAGGTGGAGGGGCAAAAATTTATTTTCAAAAATGTCCATGCTGGGTGTCTGGGTGGCTCAGTCAGTGAAGCATCTGCCTTCGGCTCAGGTCATGATCCCAGGGTCCTGGGATCGAGCCCCGTATTGGCTCCCTGCTCAGCTTCTCCCTCTGCCTGCCGCTTCCCTTGCTTGTGCTCTCTCTCTCTGTCAAATAAATAAATAAAATCTTTTAAAAAATGTCTATGCCATAAAAAACAAAGGCTAAGAAATTATTCTGGATTAAAGGAGGCCAAAGAGACATGACAATTAAATGCACTACCTGATGTTAGACTGGTCCCTATACTGGAGAAGGAAGATACTAGTAGGTCATTACTGAATCAACCGACAACATTGGAATATGTGTCATGTTAAATATATTAGGCATTTGACGGTACTGCAGTGATGTAAACAAATACTCGGATTCCTAGGAAACATACAATGAAGTATTTAGGGGCATTCAGCTCTGATGCATGCAAATTACCTTCCAGTGGATCTCAGTGTGTCGGTTGGGGGGAGTGTGTGTGTGTGTGTGTGTGTGTGTGTGTGTGTATGTGTGTGTGTGTTTAGAAAGTGCAGGAGTACAAAAAAGAGAGGGAAAGAGAGCCAAAAGGGATAAAATGTTGACTATTGGTGAATCTGTGTTGAGAATATACAGGGTTTTATTTCTACTATTCTTATCCTTGCAACTTTTCTGTAAGTTTGAAATTATTTCAGAATGAAGACTTAAAAAAAATTGTCAGTGATGAGTTGGCAGCTGTCACTCTTAAAAAAGGAAGGTGGGTGCCCCCCTCTGGGCCACTGCCCACAGGACAATGCTGCAGGTGCGCTGGGCCCTGAGACAATCTGCTAATATTTCAAAGACTGAGACGGGGATAAATGATCTAAGATTTCTTTCAGCTCCATTTCCTGGTACTCTTTGCTAGGGTTCGAAATAAAGGTCAAAGGCTGTTTATGTTTCGACGGGTTCATCAATCCTCGTTGGAGGGTGGGTATGAATAAGGAAGTCTTATTTTAGTGAAGGGAATTTCTACTGGCTCCTCAAATGTCAGGAGCTGTGAAAATGAGCAGGTGACGAAAGATACACGCTCTACTGTCAGACGGAACGTGAAAGCTGGTTGGCTGTGGCATTCTGAATGTGTGATGATTAGAATCAGTATCTGGTCATTACTTTGACCCTAAATTTCTACAAATAAGAATTAGAAGTCTGAAAGGAGTACCATTTCTTTGTACAGTTGCACTGGTGAGATCGTATCCACAATATACAAATTCCACCCAGCCTCAGCTACAGGAGGTGCTTTAAGCTTACCACTGGTTCCTTTTCTAGAACTAAAAGCAAAAGAAAAGACAAGAATTGCAAGATAAGACACAGTATTAATAAATGACAATCTTAAATGGTAAATGTTAGATACCTAAAAAGAACTATGCAATCATTTTCATTTAGTATTTTCTTCAATGACTCGCTGTACTAGTCAATTTTTATAGAACATGAGTTCTCAATGCTACATAGGCCTACGGCATTTAAAATTCAACAGCTTTCACGTACTGATAAACCAATTGCTTCCAATGTACTCCACAGGAATTCTTAAATGGGCAAAATGCTCAAAGACTAGGCAAGACCCCTCAAAAGGAAGACAGCCTTGGCTGTGAGAGAGCCTGTACCCACTACCTCTCCTGCACATGGCCTTCAGGAGACCAGCATGCCTTATGCCACCAATCTAAGCAGAAGCTGCAACAGAACACTAGGCAAAACACTCAGGGCTGCTGGAAAAATGCAGAAGACACAAATACCCATGGGTCCGCTTCAAGTACTATCTTACCTCTTGCTTTCACTATTTGATGCATTTTCTTTAGTATACAATCTTTAAAATGTAGACCTCTGACCAAAGAAACTTTCAAATGAGAATTTTTTTTTTAAATCATTTAAAAATGAAATTTTAAAAAAATGTCTAATGACAAAAATGTCAATAATTTGCAAGATTGCCAATTGTTCTTCCTCTTGCCAGAAAGCTTTTAGAATCAGTCAGTCCCAGATCATTCTGTGCACACTCAGAGTGACCGGTTACCCAAATTAACCTCTGATTATTCCTGTTGGTGGGACAAAGCACAGGCATAAAAAAAAAATTGAAAAAGTAAAACCTTATGTTAAAACTAAAAACCGATGTTTGACTAGAAATACAGCTCTTCCTTGACTTACGATGAGGCTACATCCCAATAAACCCACGAAAAATTGAAAATAGCATAAATCAAATCCACCTAACCTCCCAAACATCATAGCTTAGCCTAGCCTACCTTAAACTGGCTCAGAACACTTACATTAGCAATCATCTAACACAAAGCCTATTTTATAATAAAGTGTTGACTATCTTATGTGATTTATTGAATACTGTACACAGCGAAAAACAGAACTGCTGTATGGGTACAGGATGGATGTAAGTGTATTGGTTGTTCGCCTGTGACCACGCGGCTGCCTGGGAGCTGCCGCTGCCACCGCGGGGCATCACCAAGAATATCATACCACATGTTGCCAGCCGGGAAAAGATCCGAACTCCAAACCCGAAGCACAGTTTCTAGTGAACGGGCATTGCCTTCCATACCATCGTAAAGTGAAAGCTTGTAAGTCAAACTATCGTTAAGTATGGGACCATCTGTACACTATCTGCTTCTCTTCCCCCAGAAGGATTTCTTTCCTGATTAAATTATTCATGGGTGAACATACAAATCATTATCATCATCATCTAATTCCTACTACTAAGGTCACAGAACAGAAAATGTTGAACAGAAGCATAACTAGTCTAGAACTAAGCGTTCTAGTCCAAACAATGTAAAAGCAGAAAATCCAAGAGTCAACCAGAGATTAGTCTTATCAAAATGCAATTTTATTTTAAGGAAGATCAGCACATATCTATACATCGTGAATGGGCTTTAAGTAAGAAATGCATTATTAATTTCTTTTGAATCGAGATTCCAGAAAATAATACTTGGATAAAAATGTAACCACTGAAAGGTCAAAGAAAAAAACTAGTGAAGAGCCTTGTGGTTTGGATTAGCACTAGAGGCTCTGTCTTTCCTATTAATTATACTGAAGAACATGTCCTTTAACTTATCTAAAATACCACAGATTTTTATTGGAACTACTTTATAATTCATTCTCTTCTAGAGGATATTATGGAGATCACTAGAATCTTCTTTTCCTTCCCCGGGGGAAAAAAAAACATAGACAAACCATCTTATCATTCAAAGTTCTGATTTTTAAAAAGATAAACTAGGACATACACACAAAATATATCAGTAACAACTCATTCCAGAAACATTGGCATGAATGTGTAGAAGTGTGGAGATGCTTACAGAAGCCTCTTGGGTGAGTCTCTTCTCTCTGGAATGGCCTCTGGGTCTGCCTTGGTCAAAAGTATGAGGTGGTTTTTAAAGTGACAGACGGCTTTCAAGCCTATGAAAAGCTGTATTCTTAGAGCACAGACATCCATACTGACAGGTGGGCAAGCCTAGTAGAGGAAAAATCACAAATTTCACCAAGGAACAAAGGTACATGAACTTTAATCTTCAAAAATCAGTCTGTTTATTTGATAAAATCCTGCTCCCTCCTCCACACCCCCGTCCAAAAACCCGATCTGAATTCCTAATCTTATCAAAGGAGGAGGTTATCCTGTTTGAAGTTCTGTAACCCGGTACCTATTACACATGTGCCCGCCGAAGAGCCACTCGGTATCTGCTGACTGAGTAGATACAGACGGCAGGCGCTCTTGAGCCCATCGCGGCTGTGGGAACTCCTGTGTGGCTTACAGAGTGGCTCTCCGAGCACGGCTGTGGGCTGGTAACCTGCACCTACAGAAATCCCCACTGACGGTGAGCTGGTTCAGGGATATGCCCCAAAGTGGTTTCTAGGAAAAATCAGGCACTATAAATGGTCATTCTATTGCACAGAGAGAACTTACATGGTTTCTTGGTGGATGGACGTGTAGAAGAGAAATGCTTGCATGTTCAGATGGCCCCTGACTGTTAGCTCCTTAGGTGGGAACATTGCCTGGAATGGATGACCAGCTGGGTGTGTCAGGTAAATGGGAGGAAACCCTGGATGAGCAGCCAGGCTCCTGTCCCTGTAAGGGGGCACTAATTCAAGGACAGTGGATAAGATAATGGAAGAGCTGTTTCTGGGAGCTCGCAAAATGATGCTGCCAGGCCTGTGCCCTCTCTTCCATTAACACTAGTTTGGTTCTGCGGTCATCTTCATTGCCTTCTGTACAAAGCGATTGGGGCAATGCAGTCATCTATTTTTTCATTTCTAAAAATAGATAAGATGGCCTTAGCTACTGCTGAGGGGCCAGAATCTCAGAGGAGAGGGACGTAAGATGTACACTTTGGACCAAATTCTGAGGTTGTGAAATCTTTCTCAGACGCCATAGCTCCCAAAGTCTGAGTCGGCAAGAGGGCTAAACGTGTGCTGGTTCTGGTGGTATCTAGCATTTCAGAATGGTAGAGTCGCAGGAGAGAGGGAACCATGAGGTGTGACCTTCCCTCTGCCACCTTCAGGAGGACTGGTCTCAAGGGCAGCATTCCCCACCAGCTAGCTGCCCATCTCTCTTCTTATCTCCCTTCTTCTCTTCCTTGTTCCTTCCCCCTGGTTTTAGGAGACTCTGAGAAGACCTACAACGTGATTTAATTTCAAATGCAGATTGAACCTACCTCAATCTATTATGCACCCCTCACTCCAGCATCACCACCTGTATAAGCCTATGTCTTTCTGAGGTTTGAAAAACAGAAAACAAAAAAGCAAAGCAAGGTGTGAGGAGAAGAGAGGGACAAAGAATCTGTTGGCTTTCCATTTTAATAGGGAAATAATCTTTATTTCTAAAATATGCTCTTGAAAAGGCTATGTGTGTATCTTAAACATAGACAGAAAGGCATGGGGAAGCTGTGAGTTGGGTTTCCTAAGAGGCTGAAGGTAGGCAGAATGCCTGGTCAGCAACAGAAAGCTACAGGCAGGCCATTGCATGAAAGAGCTACTGAGAACTCAGATCGAGTAAAACAATGTCACATGTCACTATTTGGGTGACGATGATAGTGGAAGAGGACCTCAAACACCTTAAGCACAAAAGTGCTGGCTTGTTAACATAACGATCAGTAATGAACACTTACTTTTCCAGGAAAAGCTGTCCCAGGTGCCAGATAGACATAAACTAACTTATAAAATATAGGCCATCATGGGATGCCTGGGTGGCTCAGTTGGTTAAGTGTCTGCCTTTGGCTCAGGCCATGATCCCAGGGTCCTGGGATCAAGCCCCGCTTCTCTCTCTCTCTCTCTCTCTCTCTGCTTCTGCCCCTGATCATGTGCTCTCTGCCACCAATATTTCCATTAAAAAAGAATAAAATTGTAGTATACTATAGTTGTAAAGTACTCTCTCTGAAGTTACACTCACATATTCTTTACCAAATTTTAAAAACTATGCACTACACCTAAATTCTGAGTGAAATGTTTTCAAAGTAATCTTAAAAATTGTCATCTAAACCATGAATCACAAAATGCTTACTATTTCATGTCCAAAAACTCTATTTGGATAAAGAAGATCTTAAGACCTTTAATGTTCACCAACTTAGACCCAAGAGCAAATTTGCAAGCATTCATGTATCCCTTTTTGATCCTAAGATTTTGTTGTCATCATAAACCAGTTCTGGGGCGCCTGAGTGGCTTAGTCGTTAAGCGTCTGCCTTCGGCTCAGGGCGTGATCCCGGCGTTCTGGGATCGAGCCCCACGTCAGGCTCTCCCGCTGGGAGTCTGCTTCTTTCTCTCCCACGCCCCCTGCTTGTGTTCCCTCTCTCGCTGGCTGTCTCTCTCTGTCAAATAAATAAATAAAATCTTTAAAAAATAAAAATAAAAAAATAAAATAAACCAGTTCTAACCTTCAGGGTGGTGTCCACATACGGGTCCTCCTCACGAGCTGCTGCCGCACTGCACCGCACTGTGAAACACTGTAGGTTGTTGCTAAGGAAGAGGAGAGACACCACTGAGCAAAGCAGAGGCCAATAACCACATGCTCATAGATGGGAGGATTTCACAGAGGCAAACAGAGCAATGGTGGGGAGGGAAGACTCAAATATTTGTTAAATGCTGATGATTAGTCTGCTTCTTAACAAAGAGAGCACCTCAGAATCCCCATGGAGTGTTTGTAAAAATATACAACTGGTCCCCACCTCACCCTTACCGAATCATAATCTCTAAGAGCTGAATCTAGACATGTATATTTCTACAAAGCTCCATGTGTGGCTCTGTTGTACACTCCTAGTTAAGAGCCATGGATCTGGGTCAATATCTCACTTTACAGACAAAATGATTTCCCTAGTATCTGCCCAAGGTACAAAGAGGTAACTATCAACGCCAAGATTAGAACACAAGTTTCCTGACTACTATCTCTATCCCACTCATCTCAGCATGTAATTGAGCCTAGATCAGGCTGGACAACACACTTAGATTATGCAAACACATATCCGATGGTAGAACTGAAAATTATAGGCTATCTGAAGGAATCTTGAGAATTATCTACTCCAGAAGCTTGTTTTAAAGATGAGGGCATAGAAGTCTTATGACTGGTCTAAGACATCTCAGGAGGATGGAGTCAAATTAGATCCCAGGTCGTCTTACTCCTCACACGCCTCTAGCTCTTTCTACAACCCCATGCTGCTTCTGCATTGTAAAATGACCTAGAGACCCCACGTCAGTGCACAACGAATGCCTGGTGACTAGGGGAGAAGTCAACACTCCAGTACTGACGTTAAAAAGTTAACTTAGAAATTGCTACAAAACCCATCTTGCGGTGGATTCACAGCAATAATTTTTATTTTTTTCCACAGGAAAATTTTTAAAAAACAAAAAGTAGGAGAATTAAAAATGAACTATGTTGAAATAAAGCAAACCTAGCATTGATCTTATAATAGAAGAAATACTTCTTGGGGCACATGGGTGGCTCAGTCAGTTAAGAATTTGCCTTCAGCTCAGGTCATGATCCCAGGACCCTAGGATTGAGGCCCCAGGTCAGGCTCTGTGCTCAGCAGGGAGTCTGCTTCTCCTTCTCCCTCTGCCCCTCCCCCCCATTGTGCATGTGGGCTCATGCTCTTTCTGTCTCTCTCAAATCAATCAATCAATAAATAAAATCTTTTTAAAAAGTAGAAGAAATACTTCGTTATAAGGAAGGCATTCTGACATTTTCACAGTTGGGAGACTGCACAGTGTAGGTAAGAGGTATCACTCGGCATTCTCCCTCTGTGTTGGGGGGCTTCTACTGCAGCCTCAGCCCATTGCCATCTCTGTCCATTTCCACAAAGTCCTAGGACATGACCTCTGGAGTCATGATAATCATTGGAACACTTGCACCACCACTTAGAAATCTAGAATAGAGAGTTAACACCAGGAAGTAAAACAAATAGAAGGGACTTTGAGATAGTGAAAAGCAAAAAAGCACCTGTGATGGAGCCAGAATGATAAGTGAGAGTAGCTATGACCATAAAGATAAATGACTGTTAGTTTCCAGAGATAAGAAGGCTGGTCCTCTGACTCACCTCCACCTACAGCAATCCAGCAGCTGGCTATTGCAGAAATACTAAGCAGCAGTATAAGAGAATAAAGTGAACTGAAATGTGTTGGCATGGAAAGTTGTCCAAGATATGCTGCTAAGTGAAGCAGCAAGTTGCTGAACAGTGGACATCTTATGATCCACTTCCATAAAAAACAAATCATAGTAGTAAATGTATTGTTTTTTTAAAAAGTTTAGATGAATATACACCATTTTTTAAAAATGTTATTTATTTATTTGAGAGAGAGAGCGCGCACAAGTGGGGGGAGGGGCAGAGGGAGAGGGAGAAGCAGACAGGGATCCCAATGTGGGGCTGGGATCCCAGGACCCTGGGATCATGACCTGAGCCAAAGGCAAACGCCTAACCTACTGAGGCAGCCAGGTGCCCTGAATACACATCAATTGTTGACATGGTTGACTCTGAGGAGTAGGATTATGGGGGGGCTTTCCCATTTATGTATTTCTATAAGGATGACATTTTACATGATTTTATATTGTTCTTAGATTCTTTTAAAAAAATTTTTTTTGCCTTTTTTTTTTAATGTACCACCCTTCAACAAACTTTTCAAGACAAAATTATGGGTCACAATATTTCTAAAGTATGTATTTACTGGGTAAAATAATATGTAAAAGTAAGTTCAACAAATATAGAACTTTAAAAATATGGGTGGGGATCTTTATTAAGAATCTGAATTTACATATAACAGCTGCTATTCTAACGTCTAGTGCTTCTACAGTTAAATTAATGATGTAAGAGTGTATTTTGGTGCTGATATTAAGAAAAGCTTCAAAAATTTCCTACCTGGAGACAGGCAAAACCCACACATTTTAAATCCTTTCAAATCCCCATAACTGTGTTTTCAGGACTCTGCATTCTAAACTAATTCATGACTTATATTTAACAGAGAGGGGAAATAAATTTAGGGAATCAAATAACTAAATTCTCAGTGTCCTTTACATCTATGCAATCAGGTAGAGAAAAGATTAATAGTCTTTCACATCAATATTTTGGGACAGAAATAAATATTTTATTCTTTCTTTCTCCCTCTAGTTTTTCCTTGGTGTCTAGGATGCTATAGTTCCCTAGGTTCTTCTGCATTCTTGAAAATCCTTCTGTTCTTTCTCTCCCTTCCTGAACATGACCTTCACCAGAGTTTAGTTTTCCAACTACTTTTCTCTGCTACACATTCTTGAGGCCATACTCACTACTTTGACAGTCAGCTCTTTTTTGATGGTAATAAAACGTCTATGTTTTCCTTTCTTTTCTCATCTTCAGTTCTGTGTCCAAAAGCCTGCTTAACATTTCCCCTTGATACTCCCTAAGCTCCTCAAACTCAAATGCCTAAACCAAACTTCTCTTTCCCCACACTTCACCAGCGTCTATTCTTTCATAAAAGCAGCCTCAACACTCTGGTGGGGTTTTTTGTGCCTCCTCTATTCCCACCATCCCAACAGACACCAAGTCTTGTCATTCTCTTGCCGAAGCCTCTCCCATCCATTCTTCCTCATCCTCTCGCTGCTACAGCCCCTCGTTATCTTCCCCCGAACCATTTCAATAGTGTACTAACCTGTGTTCAATCTATCCTGCATAACAGCCACCACTGATTTTCCTAAAGCAATGCTCTTATCACATCACTTTATTGATCAAAACCTTAAAAAAGTCCTTAATTTTCAAAGCCCTGAGCTCTCCCTCGAGCATGATTTGCACCACTTCTCTGCATTTCAGATTCTTCATGGTTGAAGAACGTCACTATGCACAACATGTTAGAAATCGAGACTAGCTAGTTCCACAACGTTCACTTAGGAAACACACAACAGAAGTTCTCCTTACACCAGACAATGGGGAGGAGAGGGCAGCAACCACACTATGAGTGAGCGGCAGAATCTTCAGGTGAGTTCTATGCCGTCTGAATATACTCTAGCACCTGCTGTAGCTTCTGATCCTACCATTCAGTTGAAAAAAATTAAAGATCACCATCCTATGCAATTAATTATTAGATGCTCCTACAAAACTAGTCATAGCCTTTTTTTATAGTCTTACCTGTATCTATAATGCCCTTCTCTTCTAATCTACACCTGTAGATTCTAACTAGCTTTTCTCACTTCAAGCACAAAAAGCTTTCCATATGACTCAGCCAGAAGAAATTTCTCTCCTCGCATTGCCTATTTTCACTTTCACTTTCACAAAGTCTAAAGATATTTTTCACAAATCCCCTAGTATTTGTGCCCCATGTATGTGTCTCTGCCTTCTTTCATGCTGTTGCTTTAGAAAACAGATGGTGTAGTTTATTCACGGTTACTTGGCTAGAGGGCCCAATGCAGTGGCTTGCACATAATCTAAGCTCAAAAAACAGGAACTAGAACCAGAAACATCCGTTACTGCTGAGATAAAAAGGAAATGAGATTAAAATCCTGCTCAGGAACGCAGGTTATATGCCAGCCTATCACGGTAAGGCAACTGAAAAGACATCTGCCACCAATTATCCACATGACCTTGCCAATCCCAACCTCTGGGTTATTTTTTCCCCATTTGTACTAATCAGAGGGTAGTCTTTCTGGCTCCTTCACAGTTCTAAATTATGAAATAATTCAAATCATACAGAAAAGATAGGACAGCAGAGGAATAAATTAGGAAATCTAAAAAGAAATCCAGAGATGTCCTGACTTTTCATTAAAATTCCCTATGAAAATTTTTTCTCACAAAGACCCCTATCCAATCTAAGAAAATAAAACAAAGGCAAAACGAGAATCTAAATCTTTGACATTGAAAAGGTAGGTATAGGCCATCAAAAGGCAAATGCACATCATTAATTTACAATACCATATATTGGTTCACACAATTCTCATTTATTTTTTTAAAGATTTTATTTATTTATTTATTTATTTATTTATTTATTTATTTATTTATTTATTTGTCAGAGAGAGAGAGAGAAAGAGCAGGCAGGCAGAGGGAGAAGCAGACTCCCCGCTCAATGGGGAGCCAGAAGTGGGACTTGATCCCAGGACCCTGGGATCATGACCTGAGCCGAAGGCAGACGCTTAACAGACTGAGCCACCCAGGCACCCCCACACAATTCTCATTTAAAGACTTAGGAAGCACCCCAAGAATTTGCAGAAGAGTAAGTGACTCAAAGTCCAGCAGTAACATTGTAACATACCTTGCGATGACATGCAAAAATTGTGGTGTGAGCACCGCCTGCTGAGACTTCTCAGGATACTGGTAAACTGACATTAATTCAACAGATTTGACAACCATGTACAGATAGCCCACATGAGGTAATGAGAAAAAACAGAAGAGACTCAGCAACTCTTTTTCCTGAGACAAATTTTTTCTACCAGAAGTTAGGGAACCTGCATGAAAAAAATGGGGGGAAAACCCCATGAAACCAATAAATAAAGGAAATTGATATCTTAACTTGTCTAAGCAAAAATTCTCAGTGGATAACCAAAGATTTGTTTAGGAAAAGCTGCTCTTTATAGAAGAATGCCAGTAAGAAATGAAAAGGGAGCTGATATAATTAAAATATCACCATTCTGCAACCCCTAATAAGTTAACAGATCTAGGTAATAATCATCACCAGATACCATGTACCTTCCAACAGAAGTCAGCACTACTTGTGGTACCAAATCATCATCTTCATAATCATAACCACTACCATCATCTAATCAAGACTTAGTCTAGACCAGCATTGTTGATAAAAATATAACATGAGCCACATATGTAATTTAAAGTTTTCTAGTAATCACATTTTAAAAAGTAAACAGAAACAGGCAAAATTTTCATAGTGTATTGTATTAACCCAATATATCCCTATTACCATGTCAACCAACAGTTAACGAAAAAATTAATGAGATACTTTATATATATATTTCTGTACTAACTCTTCCAGATAATGATGTGAATTTCACACTTAACAGTGTATGTCAATTTAGATTAGTCACATTTCAAGTGCTGAACAGCAGCAGGTGGGTAACGGCCACCATAGTGAACAGTACAGCTTCAGACTGAACTACCAAATCACAGGGACATACAGGGAATATAGGAACATGTTAAATGACACTGTGGGGACTCAATTAGCAAAATTCAGATTATGGGAAATTCTACGGTATTAGCCCAGCTTCTTGCTACTGCAAAGAAAAGAGAGAGAAAGGGAACGGCCATTAGATAGTTGACCCCCTAACATGGCTCTGGGCCTTCTGTGGTCTCCAGCATTGTCTCACGACCTTCTCTGCCTTGCTCTAGCTCTCAGTTCCTCACTTATTAGATTCTCCCTCTACCACAACACCTTTGCTGCTTCCTCTGCACCAACCATATTTCCAAATCAGCCCCAAATCACTCTTCAGATCCTCTTTCCTAGGAAGCCTTTCTTGACCCATAAATGAGGTTAATATCTTTGTTAGAAGCTCTCAAGGTAGGATTCTTTTCCCTCAGAGCACTCATTTCAGTGTGTAATTGTATACTCCTTGATAATAACAAAATGATTATTCAATTAATGTCTGCTTCCCCCCTCCCCGAACACAATAAGCTCCATGAGTGCAAGTACTTTGCCTACTTTTGCTCATTATTGGTTCCCTAGTATTCAGCACAATACCCAACATAGTAGGCAGCCAATAAATGTTTACTAAAAGAAAGAAAAAAATAAGGGAGGTTTATAAACACGTTTAGTCAGAATAATATTTATATTGTCTCTAGGCAACATCTAAAGATGTTAGGCAGGCCAGGACTAAGTACAAAACCCAATGGCAAATTCTCAGTCTGGGCTGCCCATTACGTTCCGGGGGAGCATTTAAAAAGCTACTGATGTCCACATACCTTAGTCGACTAATCAAGTCAGAATCACCAGTATGTAGAGCCTGGGTATCAGTATTCTTTAAAGCATCCAAGGAAGCCCAATGTGCAACAAGGTTGAAAACCACCACTCTGAATGAATTTCCCATTCAGTCAACATTTTCCCACCTTGCTCACAAGGCCATCATAAGAAGCTTAGCCATATACCCAGCTAAAAAAACCCCAGCTAGGACAAGGTTCCAATTTCCCTTTTTGGGCCAAGTAACCATTTCAAAAAGGGAAATGCGTTTTGTCTGTCATGTTCTCTCCATGGCTCCTCCTAGCAGACACAACTTCCCTTTCTAGTGCTCATAAGAACACTCTTTAGCATTATTTGCTAAGGAACTTGTCCAGGGCCACAGGAGACTCGGTAAGAGAACCTAACGTATTACCCACCTTGGTCTCTCCTCCCAGCCCAGAGCCTTTTTACCTCACTGCACTGCAGCACCGCCATACTTACCTGTTTGGTAAATGGGTAGCAACTGAAGTGAATGTAACTTGATGTCATCAGAAAAGACATAGGACGAAATATCAGGAGCAAAACGTCTGTGAGTTTAAAAAGAGAAAGAAAGAGGAAGAGATCTAATTTCGATGTACTTCTAAGCAGGTAAATATATATTAAATGCTGATGAATGAAAAGCTTTGTAATACTTATAGAGCAGGTGCTGAACGTGGTAATATTTTGTTTTTTCATCAGCTAATCCCGTTGACTCCAGTGTAACAGATATTCCAGACTGGCTACTTTTTTCACCGAGAAGTTCCATGGGCTTTTGACAGATAACAAAATCATCTGACTCAAGCTGCAAAGTTTCACTACTGACATCTTAAAAAATAAAATTTGAGAAGAGTTTAGTAACCCCAAGTACTAGTTGAATGAAATTTAAATTTCATAACAACCCCAGACCAATTAAATTGAAATATAGTAATTTTATTTATTCACGCACACAGACATTTCATATATTTGCAAGGCACTATGGTTTTGAAAAGCCTTAGCACTTCCTCATTTATTCCTCACAACAGATAAAGTACAACAGGATATGATCATCCCAATTTTACCAAGGAAATTGAAACTCAGAGATGGCATTCCTAACCCAAGGCCATTCAACTTATGAGAACTGGGGCTAGAAACTCCTTCTAGCTCTTCCATTATTTCTATTGACAAGTATATGCTGAAACACACTGACATGCTACTGAGTAAGATCTGGGCAGCCGGATCATAAACCCAAATCTCATGTATCAGGAAAAACTGAATCTGTAAATAATGTGGCTTCAGAGATTGCCAGAAGTAAGGGTTTTCTCTACACCTAAGATAAGAAAGCAAGCTAAATTCATAATTTACCTTCTGTCTGTTTCATTGGATTGTTGGTCTTAGGTGGCTGGTGGTTAACACTCTCTCCATTTTTAGGGTCTGATTCCAGTTTTAGGATTAAGACTTCTAAGTCTGACATGAGAGCAACATAACCAATACAAAAAGAAATTTCTACAGGAATGATATTATCTATATGTATAATTAAAGAACGTTCAAAGTCCAATATTGAGAATTCTTCATTAATGATCTGATACTTCAAACTAAATAAGACTAACTTATTGGAGCAACCAACAAGAAGGTCTCCTTTCACTGGGCAACAGGAGATGCACAAGGGGGCCTCAGAAAGCGGCATTTCAATAATAGACATCTGGTCTTTGTAGGTGTCACTAAAGGGTGCCTCCACATTATGTCCAACCATTCGGATACACACGCGACAGTTTTCAGTCCTTTTACTTCTCCAGTTCACATATGCACGTAGAAATGTAGCTTTGTTTTTCTCTTCAATTACTGCCAGATAGTCTCCTGAGAAGAAAATAAGATTATACTTAGAATTTGTAATTAGAAACAACCAGTTACTTTATGCCATGAAAAGGAACTATTAGTGAATCCTAATGTGAATTAGGATTCAATTAAAGATTGACGAGAACAAAACCCTAATTAATAGGATCTTAGGTATATTTTTAACTGACGTTAGGCATTTAGGTTCTGAAATAAATCTCTCCCCATTATGTCTTAAGATAATCCATTTATTTATGTAGCTTACATAGAAATTGTACATTTTATTCCTTATATTAGCTCTGAGTGTTTCCTGTAGCTCTGAGACCCCCTTCCCACAGGTCACACCTTCGTGTCAACTCTGAGAAGTAGGAAAAAGCTATACATATTAAATAAAACTTAAATCCAAATCAATTTTCCCTTCATCGTTGATTTTATTATATTGTTTGAATTACAAAGTAATTTTATAGTTAGTCTCTGTTGTAAGAAATCAAACCAGTAAAGAGATGCCAAATGAAAAGCATAATCTCGGGGCACCTGGGTGGCACAGCGGTTAAGCGTCTGCCTTCGGCTCAGGGCGTGATCCCGGTGTTATGGGATCGAGCCCCACATCAGGCTCCTCCGCTAGGAGCCTGCTTCTTCTCCCACTCCCCCTGCTTGTGTTCCCTCTCTCACTGGCTGTTTCTATCTCTGTCAAATAAATAAATAAAATCTTAAAAGAAAGAAAGAAAGAAAGAAAGAAAGAAAGAAAGAAAGAAAGAAAGAAAGAAAGAAAGAAAGAAAAGCATAATCTCTTCCCCGCAGTCCAATCTGTGAGGAGCCAGGGTTAACACACATAGCTTGGTATATGGCCTTCTACACCTTTCTCTCATATAAACATAGACCACAGACTAGTGTTTTGTCTTTTTTTTTTCACCAAAATGGAATCACACTGAATATATTTAACAATCTGCAACTTCTAAAAATTGCCAATACATCTTACTCGCCATGTCAATACATGGGTATCTAACATCGTTTTATTGAAAATTATCTGTATATCCTATGTATATATGTGCCATAATTTATTCAACAATTCCCCTATTGATATATATTCAAGTTTTTCTGCCACTATACTTCATGCTGTGATAAATAGGCCTACTATACCTATATACTCATTTCCTAGGGGGTTGTTTCAATGGCATAGATTCCCAAAAGTGAGAATGTTGGGGCAAAAGGCAGGTATGTTTTAAATCTTAAGATATTGCCAGATTCTATCACAATTACATAATCGGAGCTCATGTTGCCAGCAGCACTGTTTGAACATGCCCGTTTCCCCATATCCTCACTAGCACTGACTCAATGTGATGGAGAAACAAGGACTCTTATGGTTATCATAATGTAAATTTCCCAGACCATTTCTAAAGCTGGCCATCTTCTCCTGTGTTTTATCAGCCATGTATGATTTCTCTTCCGCAAGTTATCTACTTTAATAGGATGCTTGATTTGTTTTTCTTACTAAGAAATAGCAGCTCTCTGGGTAAAGGTGATATTAATCTTTGGTCACGAATAGCAAATTGTTTTTGGTAGTCTATTCTTTGACATTTGATTTCGCTTATGGCAGCTGTTACCATAGTAAAAGTAGTCAGATACCTACGTAGTCAGATCTATATGCTTTTCTTCTTGGCCTCTGAGTTTCCTAATTTGCTTAGACAGTCCTATGCCCGCCAAATTACGTAACTATAGTCTTACATGTTCTATTTTAGTGGCTTTTTTATTTAAATTTTTAATCTTTAGAACTTTGAGGGGAAGAGAAGTCAAGGTTTTTCCAAATGTAGAACCTACTAGTTACTAACATTATTTGGTAGATAGGCTCTTTTCCAATGAACTAAAACTGAAACACTGCTGTGAGCATCACAACTTCCCATATACACATGCAGCAAGCAAGCAGCCCCTCTCTGCAAACGCTCGCTGGGCTGGCCGGGTCCCCTCCTTGTCAGAAATGAGCCAACCTTCCAGAAAGGCGAGCGTTCTCTTGATGCTGGTGCCTTTGATACCACAGAAACGCAGCTTGCACCTCTTCATTCCCTGGACATCTTGGCATAATGCCTAACTGTACCTACAGGCTCCATATATTGGCTCACTCAGTTCCAGGGAAGCAGTTTGGATGGAGTTGGGTCAAAAGATGACTTGTCCCCTCCATCTTTCTAGAAGTTCCTTAGTAAATGAATTTTTTAAAAATTTTTGTTGGGGTAAAATATACATAACATAAAATTTACCATTTTCACCATTTTGAGACTGGAGTTCAATGGTATGAAGTATATTCACATTGTTGTGCCCCGATCACCATCATCCCTCTCCAGAACTTCTTCATCTTCCTCAAAGCTCTGTATCCCTTAAACAATAACTCCTCCTCTCCCCCACTCCCAGACTCTGGCCATGACCATTCTACTTTCTGTCTCTATGAATTCGCCCACTCTAGATACCTCATATAAACTGAATCATACAATATTAGTCTTTGCTTCTGGCTTATTTCACTAGGCATAATGTCTTCAAGGTTCATTTGTGTTGTAACATGTGTCAGGATTCCCTTCCTTTTTAAGGATGAGTAATATTCGATTTTATGTATATACCACATTTTATTTATTCAACTGTTTAAGGACACTCAGAGTGTTTCCATGTCTTGGCTATTAAAAATTATGCTTCAACAAACATGCAGGTAGAGATACGCATATGCCACATTTTGTTTGTCTTTTCTTCAGTTGATGGACATTTGGGGTGCTTCCACTTCTTGGCTCTCATTAAAAAATGCTATGGGGGTGCCAGGGTGGCTCAGCTGTTAAGCGTCTGCCTTCGGCTCAGGTCATGATCCCAGGGTCCTGGGATCGAGCCCCACATCAGGCTCCCTGCTCGGCGGGAAGCCTGCTTCTCCCTCTCACACTCCCCCTGCTTGTGTTCCCTCTCTCGCTGTCTCTCTCTGTCAAATAAATAAATAAAATCTTAGGGAAAAAATGCTATGAACGTTGATGTACAAATATCTGCCAAGTCACTGCTTTCAATTACTTTGTTTATATACTTCCAAGAGTGAAACTGCTGAACCATATGGTAATTAATTTTTTGAGGAACACCATACTGTTTTCCACAGCAGCTCTACCATTTTACATTCCTGCAGTGCGCAAGGGTTCCAGTTTCTCCACATTCTTACCAATGTTTGCTGTTTTCTTTCTTTTTTTTAAATAATAACCATTCTAATGGGTGTGAAATGGTATCTCAGTATGGGTGTGGTTTGCATTTCCCTGTGATTAATGATGTTAGGCATCTTTTCATGTGCTTGTTGGTCATTTGAAGAAATGCCTATTTGCCCATTTTTGAATTGGCTTTTGTTGTTGTTAAGTTACAGGAGTTCTTTATATATTCTGGATATTAATCCCTTCTTGGATATATGCTTTGCTAGTATTTTCTCCCATTCTGTGGATTGCCTTTTCCACCTGTTGTTAGTGTTCTTAGTGTCTTTTATAGATGCACGAAGGTTTTTAATTTTGATGACATCCAATTTACTTTATTGTTTTGTTGCCCGTGCTTTGGTGCCATATTCAAATTAGTAAATGAATTTTAAAACTAAGAATATTTGTTTGGTTAAATAAAATTGTTTTATTCATACATTTATAAAAATATACCTATTTCACTGATAAAGTGTATATATCATTTGTATATAAGCTGCAAACTGTAGATAGTGCCCATACTGTCTTGTATGTTTTCAGATTAGTTTTACAATGATGAACTAGAATTTGCTCAGTAAGTGTGTTTACCTGACAAGCGTTATGATAAGAGATTTAGAGTTCTCTCAGTTAATCCTCACAAAAAACTTTCAAGGTATTATCTCATTCTCCATTTTATAGATCAGGAATCTGAGGCTCAAATAAGCTAGGTAACTTGTCTAAGGCAACACAGCCAACAAGACAGAGCTGGGGATTTAAACCTGGATGTGGTTAGCTCCAAAGTCGATGCTCATTTCCCAATTATGCTGTTTCTCAAAATGTTAAAAAGAAGATATAAGTCTAGAGGATTCTGTGGAGGTTAACAGCACTGTATGAAAGAAACTAAACTTTTTTTAAAATGTAATATATTTAAACAAGCAACAAAACACAGTTCACCGATTTCTCTCACTGCCCCCACCCCAGCTCTTGCAGCCACCAATTAGTTTTGTTTTTTTTTAAGTTTTTTATTTTTTAGATTTTACATATAAAAAATCATATGGTATTTGTCTTCCTCTGACTGACTTTTTTAGGTATTATGTATATGGTCAGGGGCTTTATTCTACTTTACAACAGCTTCTGTCTTCATTAAGTAAATTAAAAAATCATTCTCATATTTATTCTTAAGCTGAGATTATTGATTTTTTAAAATAATAATCTTCCTTTTATATAGGAAGATCACAAACCTGGTTAACACTAATACCAGATTAAGGAAAAGGCTGCTCCTATGACAGAATTGACATCGGAAGGCAGAAATAATATACAATACATCAAAATATGTATTATGGCTCTAGAAAAGTGAAGAGGTGGTAGGGTTTGGGGAGATGTAATTTAATACACTTGTGCTAAAGAACAGTCAACAATGAGAGCCATGTGGTCTTGTCCTCCCTGCCCCACCACCTTCAGACACCCCATAAACAAATGTCCTGCACCAGAGCTCCCCACACAGCACCCAACCCTGGCCACCAGGTCTTTCTCCTTTGAGAGCAATAAATTCTCATGTCTCCTTTTCCTCACTTCACACACAAAGCCTAAATTAAATTTCCATTACTGATGATGATGTTAGGGCCCTCTGTCCTTCAAAACTTCGACCTACTTTCTCCCTAACACCCCCAAATTTTATAAAGGGAGAATAGCATTCTGCTAATTAGAGATTTTAAAAAATGAAAATGTTGGGCACCTGCATGGCTCAGTTGGTTAAGCATCTGCCTTTGGCTCAGGGTCCTGGGATCAAGTCCCACGTCAGGCTCCCTGCTCTGCAGGGGGTCTGCTTCTCCCTCTGACCCTCCTGCCACTTGTTCTCTCAATCTCTCTCTCTCTCTCAAATAAATAGATAAAATTTAGAAAAAAGAAAAGAAAAGAAAATGTTTTCTATTTGGGTAAGAGACCTGCAAAGCACTTTTAATAAATATAAATGACTGATACAAGATTCATTTTGTTTCTGACAGGGGGAGATTTGCTATAGAGAAAGACACTAGGCAGGTAGAGCAGGAATCCCCATGTCTAAATTACTGTGAATGGGAAGAAAGAGACCAAAAGGAAAAAGCTAAGAAGTGGAAGACAAGTTATCTGGGTATCAACATAGCTAGGAGTCAGCTATGTGTGGGTTAATAGAAGCTGTACCCAGGGGTTGTATCCAGTCTTCAAGCTGAGGACTGAAAGTTACCCTTGAGCTATCTGACCCACGCTAATGCCATAGCACATGACTCCTGAACTTTCTTTAGGACAGCCAACTGGATTATAAAAAGTCTTTGTTTTTCAAGGCCTCATTAATAAGGTTACCATGCTACTCACTGCCTACAGCAGCTAGTAGGCACTAGGTCAGTGGTTCTGAATTTTGGATAAATATCAGACTCACCCCAAAGCTGGGCCATACCCCAGGAAACTGACAGTTTCTCTGTGGTCCAGGCATCAGCATATTTTCAAGCTCCCCCAGGTGATTCTGAAGCACAAGTAGTGACATCAAGGATCCCAAGAATCACCATTACTGACAGGGAAGAAAACTATAAGTTTACATAATGCCTGCCACTTCCAATTCTAGAATAAATGTCTGTTTGGAAGAATGGGGCAGATCTTATAAATATGTCTGGTCTGTTTCTGCCTCTCTCTCTCACGCACGCTCTCTCTCTCTCTCTCTCTCTCTCTCTCACACACACACACACACATCACACCTTGAGAGTGGTAAGTGTGCCACTCAGTAGAGCTCTTGAAGGTAAGAACTTCCTCGTCTAAAAGGGGGGTGAGATGGGGAAACCACCAATATTGAAAAATGGATGAGAGGTATTTCTACTAAATTCCAAAATCAGAATCTTCTGCTGAAAGAGAACATACAGGGGCGCCTAGGTGGCTCAGTCATTAAGCATCTGCCTTCAGCTCAGGTCATGATCCCAGGGTCCTGGGATCGAGCCCCGCATCGGGCTCCCTGCTCAGCGGGAAGACTGCTTCTCCCACTCCCACTCCCCCTGCTTATGTTCCTTCTCTCACTGTCTCTCTCCGTCAAATAAACAAATAAATAAATAAATCTTAGAAAGAAAGAAAGAAAGAAAGAAAGAAAGAAAGAAAGAAAGAAAGAAAACATACAGATCTAATGAGTGGTTTTCAAACACTATCTGTGAACCAATGCAGGCTTCCGTTAGTATCTTTACTAGCCAAGAAGAAAAAAATAACCGCATAGTAAGTTGCTCGTAAAGCAAAGATATCCAATGTTTAGGGTTTAGTGCTTTTTTCTCTTATGGTTACAGTAAATAACACGGCTTTTCATTTTTAAAGTATATATTTTTACTGGACAAAATAAATAGTCAGATACTAAGTATGATGATAGCCCCACAGATTTTCATGGATCCACAAAATCCCAATGCCTGGAAATCACTGATCTAGCAATTTCAACTTTAAAAACAAAAAAAACCAGAGCCTGAGATCCAAAAGTTTCTGTAAACTCACACCCAACCAGTAGCAGACAGAGTAGGAGTTAGAAAGAGATCTCCAATCCTCCAAGTTCATGCTCTGCACTTCATAAGTAAGCCCCTGAGCTTTTCTACCGTAAGTACTGCAATTTATACATTTACGACCCTCTTGAGAAGCAGGAATCAACTTTAAGTGCATTATTAGGCAGTTAAAAGAAGCCTATGGTAAATCCTTCCGTAATCTTAAGTACCACTTATTTTTAAATGTTGTATTTTTCTAAAATAGAGATATACCCACATTGTACCTCCTTGGTACTGCTTCACATTTCGGTGGAAAAAGGGTACTGGATGCTGCTGCGCTGTTTTGGGTGGGTGGGAGGAGTTTATGACTTGAGTTCCACTTGCATAGATTTAAAAACCAGCATATAACGTGAGCTTTCAAAAACCGACTAGTGGATAAAGGTATAGACGTGAAAGGATTGGCCATGAGTTGGCATTGTTGTTGAAGCTGGGAGTACCTGGAGTTCAAGATACTATTCTCCCTATTTTGTATGTGTTTGAGATTTTCTATGCTTTTAAGTTTGAATTTTTTGGAGCTGTATGGTTTATTTTACCATACAAACAAACTGAGCGGAACCCAGCCACCCAACTACAGGCCTTTCTGGTGAGCGAGCGAGATAAGAGCAGACAGCGTCCCCCGCCCCCTAGAAGCAAGAGCTCACCTGCGGTTGCCACGACAACTGCACAGCTCTGCTCTCCTTCAGTAATCAGCAGCCAGACCCCGCGAGACCATCCAGCAAGTTCCGGGAAGTCTCCTTCCCCACCCAGAGTGCGGCCGGGGACGCTCAGTCCTCTAGGAAGGAGGCCCCGGCTCTCCCCTGGCCTCGCTGCTACTCACCGGCCTCGCTGTAGGCCAGGCACAGCACTCTGCCTAACGTGGAGAAGGCGCACCTCGGCTGGCACAGCTCCTGTCCGGTCACCGCGAATGCCTCCACCTTGCAGCCTGCCGCCACGAATAGCGCGTCTTGTCCTCCGCCGCAGAACCGCTCGGGCTCCAACTTGCAGGGCACCACCTGCTGCGACCCGAATGGGTGCAGGTTATATAACTGCACCATCCTGACCACCGGCTCCGGGGCGGCCCGCCGGTGCCCGCTCAGGCCTGCACGCCCCTCGGGGCGCCCGGAGACCCCGCTCCGGTCGCAGACGCTGGACCACTTCCGCCAGCAGTTGAATAGAGCCGAGTCACGTGAGCGTCACCCGGGCCGCCTGCGGCTCCCCTTCTTAAAGAGGCTGTTACGAGGCGAGGCTCGGGTCCGGGGAGCAGTGGCCTCGGCCGGGTCCGTCTGCATCCCACGGGCCTCTTGTCTGGGGGCCTTGGACACGGCGGTCCGATGCTGGCCACCGCTCCGCGCCCCGCGGTTGACGGGCACAAAGACCGATGTGTCCTTTTTTTGGTTATTTCACGTTACTGCTTCGGGCTAGACGAGCTGTTTAGGCCCTTGAGTAAGTCTCAACTTTTTATCTGCTATCTTGTACCATTTTCTACCTACTTAAGGGGCATCACTTATGTCTCCCCAGTAGCCTCAGAGTTTCAGGAGGATAGGGCTGCGAAAGTTGAAGTGAAGTGCACACGGCTCGACGCCGGGCTAAACACACTGAAGAGCTGTTCCAAAATATTGGAAATTCCAGAATGATTTCATTGGAAAGAACAACACTTAGAATGTGCTTAGCAAAAAGGGAGGGAGGAAGGAAGGAAGGAAGAAAAAAAATATACATATATATTATATGTAATATATATGTATATTATATGTAATATATACATATATATATTTGCTGAGGAACTGTGGACATCACCTAGTGACCTCCATGTAGTTGGCGAAAGATTAGTTTGAGCCCCAGAGGATGCAATGACCAGGGCTGAAATCCACTAGCTCTCAGTCCAGTGCTCCTAAAACTAATCTGTATCCTATATCTATTCCTGATGTCTCGAGGTGGAGCGCATGATTGCAATCCCGATTAAAAAAAACAGAACAAAACAGAACAAAACCACCACACATTTAGATGAAGGGAGCATTAGAGCAACTTTTTACAATTTATCCAGAAAATAAGTATGTAAGTATGAATTGTGGGATGTTCTTACTTTCGGCGTCCCCTTACTTACATAGGGACAAAACTAAAAAGAAAGCAGATTTTCCTTTGGTTAGTTTCTAGTTCTCACCCTCATGAATCCTTTCTTCGAAGAATTTACAAATTAGGTGCAATTGGATTGAAGTTAAACCTACCTCCATTTCCTTTGCCATCTAGATGAATAAAGTACCCCTTAGTGGTATCCTGCTGCCCTTCACCTAACCCAACCAATAGAGACTTTTTGGTATACAACCATTCACCAAACTGAGGCCAAGAACTGGACAAGGAAGTCAGCAAGTAGGGTTGAAAACTCATAGAAGGCTCCTATGGAAAACAAAGAGCCTAACAACTGCTTACAACTAACTCATTCAGATACAACACATGAACATCCCTTTTTCCACAAATCTATGCCATATGTGTCCTTTTTTTATTTCCTCCCTCAAGACAGAAAATTACAATTCCAGTACCAAATTAAAATTTCAAGACTAAACTTACAATTTTATTGTAACTTCACCTACGTTGAAAATGTCTATTTTGGAGAAAGAAGTGATATTTGCTTACAGCCTGGAGTCCCAATCCCTTCTAGAGATAACCACCTCTCCCTTAAATAAACCTGACTCATTTAAGATTCTCAGGGGATAGACATGTTAGCCAAGGGAAGGTGGGGGATGTGCCTGGTTTCCTTGTATGTCAGTAGCTATAAAGAGGAGTTGCCTGCTTGTATTCCTGTTACAAACGCAGGGGCAGCCGTAGGCACACCCTGATTTCCTTATGGGAGGCTGTGTTAGTCGGCTAGGGTAGCCATATAAAATAGCACAGACTGGATAGCTTAAACAGAATTTTTTTCCCCCACAATTCTGGATGTCAGAAGTGCAAGATGAAGGTGTCTGCAGTTCTGGTTGTTCCTAAGGCCTCTTTCCTTGACTTGTGGATAGCCACTGTTATAATCCATTTGAGCTGTTACAACAAAATACCACAGAGTAAGCAGCTTATAAACAACAGAATGTTACTTCTCACAGTTCCGGAGTTTGGGAATTCTAAGATCAAGGTGCCAGCATATAGTAGGGTTAGGGTCCTCTTTGAGGTTGTAGACTGCTGACTTCTTGCTGTGTTCTCACTGGCTGGAAAGGGCTCTTTGGCATCTCTTATATAAGAGCACTAATCCCACTCATGAGGGCTCCACCCTCGTGACCTAATTACCTCCCAAAGGCCCTATGTTTTAACACCATCACCTTGGCCTTAAGATTCAGCAGCATTAGTCCTTAGGGAAATGCAAGTCAAAACTACCATTAGAGATCACTATGCATTTATTGTAATGAAAATTTAAAAGACTGATTAAGTGTTGGTGAGGATATGGAGCAACTGATGTGGCTCTCAAATGGTATAACAACTTTTGAAACAGTTTGGCAGTCTCTTACGAAGTTAGACATACACCAACCATATGGTCCAACCACTCTACACCTAGGTGTTTATCCAAGAGAACTGAGGCATATATCCTTAAAAGGACTTGCACACACATTCTCATGGCAGCTTTTTGTGTAATCGTCAAAAACCGAAAACAACCCAAATATCTATCAACAGATGAATGGATAAACAAATTTTGTTTTATCCATACAACGAAATACTACTCAGCAATAAAAAGGAATGAACTATTGACACATACAACAACATGGATAGATCTCAAAATAATTATGGTAAATGAAAGAAACCAGACAAAAATAGAATGTACTATTTATATACATAATTCTATTTATATAAAATTCTAGTAAATACAAACTATAGTAACAGACAACAGTGGTTGCCTGGGTCTGAGTGAGGGGCAGAGTTAGGACAGATTAAAAAAGAGCATGCATATGGGGCGCCTGGGTGGCTCAGTCATTAAGCATCTGCCTTCGGCTCAGGGCGTGATCCCAGAGTCCTGGGGTCAAGCCCCACATCAGGCTCCTCTGCTGGGAGCCTGCTTCTTCCTCTCCCATTCCCCCTGCCTGTGTTCCCTCTCTCGCTGGCTGTCTCTCTCTCTCTCCCTCTCTCTCTCTCTGTCAAATAAATAAATCTTAAAAAAAAAAAAAGAGCATGAGTAAACTTTGGGAATGATGCATATGTCCATTATCTTGATTTTTGTAATGGGTTTATGTGTGAATATATATGTCATAGCTTATCAGACTGTGTACTTTAAATATGTGGAATTTTTTTAAAGACTACAAGATAGGTAAAAGCTTAGAGACTTACCCCAAATCATATTGCTAATTAGCTAATTGCAAAGTAAAGCTCATTGTATGAACCTCAGTTATATAGAAGGTACTTTAGAAGTATTTCTTCAAGAATTTAAAATAAGAGAATTACTGAACTGTAAATCTGAAACTAATGATACACTCTTTTTAACTAATTGAATTTAAGTAAAATAAGTTAACAAAAAAATAAAATATGCAATCCAAAAAAATTTAAAATAAGAGTGATTTGGATTGGAGTTCAATGGTAAATAATGTGTTCTAAGATATTTGCTATGTTCAGGAAAATATTGAAAAATTCTAAATGCTTTTTAGTTTTTTTTAAAAAAGAGAAAGAGAAACAGTGTCACTTTCATACTCAAAACATTCCAATGGCTTTCCATGATATTCAGATCAAAACTAAAATTTCCTGGCTTGGCCTGCAAGGCCCTATATTGTCTGGTCAACCTCATGATCTCTCTCCTACCTCATTTCCTACCACTCTCATTGTGCCATAGACACAGAAGCCGTCTCTGTGTTCTCTAAAAATCTCCTGCTCATTCTCTTAGGACTTGAGCACTTGCTGTTCCCTGCGCCATAGACACAGAAGCCGTCTCTGTGTTCTCTAAAAATCTCCTGCTCATTCTCTTAGGACTTGAGCACTTGCTGTTCCCTGCGCCTAGACTTTGTTCCCAGTACTTCCCATGACTTACTGTCTTGCTTCTTTTTAGGTCCTCTCTAATACCACTTCCCTGACATTCCATGTAACATACCCTCCAGACCATGTAGACTCACTTTTCTTCTTCATGGGTTTGCTGAAAGCAAGAGTAATAATCACAAATGTAACTCTAGAAGACATATTTTTTCAATTTTGTTTTAGAAGGGGGGAGAGTGAGAGCAGGGGATGAGATCTCCTCTAAGATCTGATCTCCTCTAAGTCCCAATTCCTTACTGAAAAAACGTGTAGGGTCTTCCACATTGTTTTGCTTAAGTGGGACATTTTATTTCAATAGTTATTTTATTCATTCAATTTAAAAATATAGAAGTCAAAACATAGTGCTCATGTTTTAAAAACATGAATGTCCAGAATATCTTTGAGAATCCTCACTCAGGAAAACTTATCTAAAGAAACAAAGTATCCCAGTTCAGAATTTCTTACTGATTTATCACCTCATGTCTTTTTGCAGATTTTTACTTAAAGAGACCAATTCATTACGGCAAAAGGCAGGGTGGGCAAGCCATTCTAGAAGTATAAAATACTAAATGTTATTAAAGCAGAATGTGTGGATTTCTACAGCAACCCAAAGTATATTGGTATCCAGGATTTGTCTGGGCTCTAAAGAAAAGGTGAACGATACTTGGTTTAGAATGCCAATCAGCAACTGCTCCTATGTCCAAGTTACCACCAAAGCCAACCTTTACTCCCATTTTCCTAATGTCATGCACGGCCACAAGAGCACATCCACATGGGCCCTTTGGTTTGTTCACCCCAATGCCTTCATGAAGGCCCAACCAGGCCAGTGTTGTCCTATCCTTCCCTTTGGCAGCTCCTATCCCTACCCACTCTGGGTCTTGGGATTCCTTCTCCCACAAGACTACTCCTAAAATTGATCTTCAGGTATTCTGAATTTTGAATATATTTGCTCTGAACTAATGCTAGGAAAACAAATAGGCAGTAACAGTAAATAACAAAATGGGTGAATTCCAAAGGTTACGGTTTCTCACATAGTTCTCAGAATGGTCCTCTGGGCTATAGGTCCCAATTTCCTTAAAGAAAGTAAATTTCTCCTTATACCCAATACCACACGTGTGCATGCATGCACACACAAACACACATTTCCATCCCTACCTTTTCACTCAATAAAGCAGGGCTAATGGAATAGATGCCTCCTTTGCTCAAGGGAAACTTTACATTTCTGGTGACTTCCAGACTGGGTTATGCCTAGCTCACTCAGTTTCTATCTTATTCAAGAGTGGTCCCTTCTGGAATTTCCTTATATAAAATGACTCCTAGCTTGAAAGAATTGGTAGCATCCTTATTGCTGAGATTGTATGAAAATTGTTTCCTAAATAATCACAGAGCTCTCAGATTCAAACATTCTAAGTACATATTCCCTTTTTCCACACAAATATATATAAATTAACTATACCTAGTATAAATATATCTATTTCATGAGTTAACATTATTTTTCCATGAACTATGAATTTCCATGAACACAGAATTTTCTGTGAACTACCTCTATTAATTTTTTTAGGAAGATATACCTGTTAAATACATAAACTTAGGAAGATATACCTGTTAAATACATAAACTTGCAATTACTGGCTTTGCACTGCTTTTGTCATGAGAATCTAATCCTATATCTTTTCAGGAAGACTTATTCTAGAGAATAATTTTATGGTAAAAACTAGGTTGTTGACAAAATATTTCCAGTGACTATTTTCTTATTTCTGGGCTGGACAAGTCCTAATCAAGGTAATATATAAACAGAATATCTGATTTAAAAAAAACCCCATTATACAAAATCTTTAGAGACATTTCATTGGTTGCATATTTCTTTTTTTTTTATTTAAATTCAATTAATTAACATATAATGTATTCTTTGTTTCAGGGGTACAGGTCTGTGATTCATCGGTCTTATATAATACCCAGTGCTCATTACAACACACACTGTCCCCGATGTCCATCACCAGCCACCCCATTCTCCCACCCCCTCCCCTCCAGCAACCCTCAGTTTGTTTCCTAAGATTAAGAGTCTCTATGATTATGTATTTCTTACACCAAACAGACACTTCACACTAAACCAGTGGTTCACAAACCTGACTATACATCAAATATTCCTGGAGGGCTTGTTAAAACACTTTTTGCTGTGCCTCACCCCCACTTTCAAATTCAGTAAGTCGACAGTAGAGCCAGAGAAACTGCATTTCTAACAAATTCCTAGGCAATGTTAATGCTACTGATCTCCAGACCAAACCTGGAGAACCATTCCGTAAACTATTTGGCTGCATGAATCTGAAATCTTAATACAACCAAAAATTACTTACAGTGGTAACTAAGCCGATTTCTTCAACTGCAACACTGTTATTGTAAGCCTCATATGAGATAATACACATAAAGTTTTTAGTGAAGGGCCTGCCACATAGTGAGAAAATTTTATATCCTTTTATCTCCCCAGAGTACACAGTGTTACGTAGGGCTAGAAACTTGAGTAATTTGAAAATGAACAATGGCCAGAAATGTGGGCCTTGGAGATGAGAGTGGAGAATGAAGGAGGGATGAAAATGGATGTGAACACTAATGGAGGGAACATAGTGGAAGGAAAGTGAGGAGAAAAGGAAAACAAATTCACTATTTCTAGATTAGGAAGTACAATAGCATGGTGATTAAGAGTTTGTGGTCTTGCAGACAGACTATCTGGATTTGAACCTGGCTTTGCAATTTACTAGCTGTATTGTGTGATCCGGGGCAAATTATTTAACCATTCTGTGACTCAGTTTCCTCATGTGTAAAATGGAAATAATGATAGCTTCTAGCCTTTAATTCTCAAGATTAAATGAGCTAAAATCTGTTAAGGGTAAGACATGCTTGGCACATTATAAAAGCTTAGTAAGTGAAAGCTGCTATTATTATCAATTTTCAACTTAATTCCCTGGGTCAGTCCAGTAAGGCTCTTGTTCTTAGGAATACTAAATAGCACAGAGAGGCTGGCATTGTGTCCAGTTGCAGCTGCATCCAGTGCATTCCCGGAATTGCTTTCCTGAGGACTCCTGCTTCTCTCCTCTGAAGGTGATAATATATAAAGTTTAGATCAGGTTCACACTCCCTTCTTAAAATTGAGCAGTGGACTTAAAGCTGCAATTCCCAAATTTTCCTGCACATTAGAATCACTGGAGAGCTTTTAAAAGTACTGATGCCCACATTGTGCCCCTTATCAGTTAAATTAGAATGTTTGGAGACAAGAGTCAGGAATCAGTATCTTTTTTTTTTTTTTAAGATTTTATTTACTGAGACAGAGGGACAAAGATAGTGAAAGCACAGCTAGGAGGCAAGGGAGTAGCAGGCTCCCTGTTGAGCAAGGAGCCGACATGGGGTTTGATCCCAGGACCCTGAGCCAAAGGCAGATGCTTAACCAACTGAGCCACCCAGATGCCCCAGGAATCAGTACATTTTAAAGATTCCAATTTGAAACAAAATCGGGAACCTCTGGCCTAACAGACTGGTTTTCCATCTGAGTTTGGGGTGCTAAATAAATCAATGCCTTTATCTGGGACCTTATTTCATTTTGTAAGTAATGTGTGTAAAAACTATGACAACAGAACAAGGCTGTTCAACTTGTAAACGAAACTGCTCTTCAGACAGTCAATAGTGCCCCCTGGTGGTGTGATTAGAAGCTAAAATAATCTACTTGAGATAAGAATGCTTTAAACACAGGGGAAAAGGCGTCAATGAGGACTATCCCCCACCTTTGTGCCCCTCTACCACATACACATATATCTAAAAAGGGAAATTTAGGTCTATGGAGTAAGCTAACCAAGAGCACACAAAAATCATGGATAGCTGTGGAATTGAAATGTAATTGGTCCTCCAACTTCCCCTTCCTCTCAAAGGCATCCTCCCCAGGGGGGCCTCACCTTCACAACTTCCCAGTGTGAGCACCACCAGAGGAGTAATGATCTCTTTCTTCTATAGCCTACGGTTTTGTTTCTTCTGTGTGGTAGAGGGCAAAGGTTGCACTGCTGGCTAGGAAAGTGACTGGGCCTTCTGGTTAAGGATAATAACTGTCTCCATTTTACAAATGAGAATAAGGCCTAATGCAAGGTATTGCCATCATCAATAGGAGATGATTCATCTTCATACATCTCTTCCCTCTGTACTGAATCCAAGGGGCTTCATATCAAGTGGGGAAACTGAAGCCCAAGTACAGAACTGTTCTCGCCGGCACAATTTGAAAGTCCCTGGCTAACCTAGAGCCTCAGCCTAAAGGGACACTAGAGATGTACATGTTCAATATGAGGTAACAATAAATGACGCCACAATACTAGCAAGAAGTATGGGACTGTAGGGTCTGAAAGAAAGTAGAATATTAGTGTTGGGGGAGGTAGAGGCTGAAGATTTAGGTACTGGGGGTAGGGAGAAGGGGTGGGGTGGATCCTTTCACGTAACTGGCAGAGTTGAGTCTCTGAAGCAGAAATGGAGTGGAACTGAAGATCAGGAACAGGAGAGAAGGGAGGTCTGGGTCCTGTTTAGGTAGTTTCCCTGGAGACTGAGACTGAGACAGAATGGCCAGCGGCTCGCCCTGCCCTTACCAAGACTTCTGCAGCAAACACCTGGTGGCCACCACAGTGTGACTCCCACGACACGGGTCTTCTGGAGACCAAGACACCATCCCGGCCAGTGTGAGTTGGAGAAGACCTAGGGGTCCCAAGCGATCTGCCGTTGCTTGGCACAAAGTGAGGTCGGGCGCAGCTGTCTCCCCGCCTCCTTCCACTCCTTCCAAAATCTCGATTTCTTGGAACTTCTAGTGACACCATGGTCTAACAAACTGTAACAAGTGTAAAAGAGGTTTCGCTGATGCCATCCCGGGAAAGCTAGGGACTGCGTCGGCTCCGGCACAGGGAAACAAACCAGTTAATCCTGCCCTTTGCATTCTGAAAAAAAGAAAAGCTTCCAAACACTGATTGAAACCCTGCAGTGCTTTCTGGGAAACAGAGTCCTGGATAAGGAGGATGCATTTCCACAGGATTCTGGGATTAGTAGTTTTTGGTCTCCAATTACGCATGCCCAACTCCGCACGCGCATCGCGCTCTGGAGCTGGATGCTTGCTCTCGCGCGAAGTAGGCACGTGCCGGGTGTTCCCTGGGGTTTGGATTGGAGCTGCTTGAAGGCGCGTGGGCGCGGCCGCTGTTCCTAAATACCCAGCTGCTTAATCGAGGTTATATCTGACCTTCCTACAGGATAGGGTTTATGCATTCCAGAGCTCACAATCTGGAAAGAGGTAACAAGCCGACTGACAAAATAGCATGAGTAGAAGGGCATGTATTTTAATTGCTGTGTTGAGAAGCGAGTAGGTGAGACAAGTTTCCCAGAGCGACTGAAGTTGGAGCTGAAACGTGAAGGACTGACTTTTAAGGCAGGAGCCCAGCAAAGAGTATGTTCAGGGCCAAGGCTTATGGTAGAGTATAAAGTGATTTTAGTTTGCTGATCCCGCTCGAAATTTTTACCCTATTTTCATAAACTGTTAATTTCTCAAGTACTTCTAAGATGCCTATAGTTTTAGTAAAACAAGTAAATTTTTGTGTCTTTAGCTAAGTTCAGCCTGTACTTAGTGTGATGCCACGTATAGATTATGTTGCGCTTTTTTTTTTCTATTGATTTTTGTGTGGCTTTTAATATCTTTGTGTATATTTTCAGTTGTTAGCTGAAGTTGTATGGTGTGAGGGAGAACATTACACTAGTCTTGGAATCAAGAAATGAGCAATTTAGGGGCCCCTGGGTGGCGCAGTCGTTAGGCGTCTGCCTTTGGCTCAGGGCGTGATCCCAGCGTTCTGGAATCGAGCCCCACATCAGGCTCCTCTGCTAGGAGCCTGCTTCTTCCTCTCCCACTCCCCCTGCTTGTGTTCCCTCTCTCGCTGGCTGTCTCTGTCAAATAAACAAATAAAAAATCTTAAAAAAAAAATGAGCATTTAGATTGTAGGTCTTTGGGATAGTTAATCCTCAGTAATGAAGGAAAATATGTAATTTTACTGTGTTTTGGGACTTTGAACTACCTAAAGGATAGAAATCTAAAGCAATAATATTTGTAATGATTCCCTAGCCCTCTGAATGAGAATATTTTGTAAATAGGTAGGAGGAGGAGAGGGAGGAGAACAATAGCTGGTTTTACAGCAGTAGTACAGTAAGATTTTTAGGTTGATGTGGACTTTCAGTGTTTGCCTATTGTTTAACGTGGAGGGGGTAAGAGAGGAAATCTTTTGGGGCACAGGTCAATTATTAGGGGTTAAAGAGACCTGTGATCGTCTCTTACTTTTGTTTTGGGTTTGTGTTTGTTTTGTACTGTTTTAGTTTTACAGACAATCCCTGACTTACAATAGTTTGACTTAACAATTTTTTCTCTTTACTGCAGTGCAAAAGCAGTATACATTCAGTAGAAACTGCACTTTAAATTTTGAATTTAGATCTTTTTCTGGGCTACTGATAAGCAGTATGATGCTCTCTTCTGATACTGGGCAGCAGTAGTGAGTGGCAGTGAGTGAGCCACAGTTCCCAATCAGCCATGAGATCACAAGTGTAATCAACTGATATTGATTTACAGCCATTCTGTTTTTCACTTTCAGTACAGTATTCAATATATTATATGAGGTAATTGACACATTAGTATAAAATAAGCTTTGTGTTACATGATGCAGCCCCACTGTGGGCTAACAAATCTTCTGAGCATGTTTAAGGTAGGCGAGGCTAAGTGATGATGTTCTGTGGTAAGTGCATTATGCATTTTCAACTCAAGATATTTTCAACATTGGATGGGTTTATCAGGACATAACCCCATAAGTTGAGAAACATCTATAGTTTGTTTTGGGCAGAGACCATGTCCATTCAGGGAGATTCTTGCTAAGTGTGGTATTAACTGCAAGGGACTCCTGGGGTAGGTGGTGGACAGCAGGACAATCCCTTGGCTAATTAACATCAACGAAAAGCATGTCAAGTCTTAGTGTTTGGGAAAATATTTAGTCTCTTGTCATTTTTGTAGTCCACCTCAAATTCTATATTAAATTGATATTGAAAATACAGAACTGCATTCTTTTGGGATTTAGTTGGATGAGATTTTCATTTCTCTGTTTTATACAGTCTCTTAGACATTCTTTTACCCACAATAAGCTCTTCATCATATTTTCAATAGGCTGCTTCTCTGACTTGGTGGGGTTTTCTTTCCTCCAGCTTTAAAGACTCCTTTGCAACATAGCCATTAAAATTATCATTCCCCAGGGCGCATGGGTGGCTCAGTTGGTTAAGTGTCCGGCTCAGGTCCTCAGTGGGGAGTAGGCTTGAGGATTCTCTTTCCCTCTCCCTCTGCCCCTTTCCCCCTACTCTTGTGCGTGCACTCTCTCTCATTAAATAAATAAATCTTTTTAAAAAATGAAATTGTCATTTTCCTCCAGCTTAGCTGCTTCCTAGTTCATGAAGCCTCTGAACACCCTTTCCTAGTTACCAGAGCACAGTATTTTTATCTCCATTACTCTGCTTTGTTAATTTCCCTTGCAGTGTAGTGATTTGTATCTCATTTTGTTTATCTTGATGCTTTATAAAACCATGCAAGACATGTAGTATTTTCTTTTGTGTATTTAGAGACCATATATTAGTTATCTTTTATTCTTTTTTTTAAGTAGGCTGCACTCCCAGTGTGGAGCCCCATGCTTGGCTTGAACTTATAACCCTGAGATCAAGACCTGAGCTGAGATAGAGTTGGATGCTTAACAGACTGAGCCACCCAGGCAACCCCCCCAGCTGTCTTTTATTCCTAATAATTATGTACTATTCATTTTTGCCCGTGTATATACAAGTGTCTAGCACATAGACCTCTGTAATTCCCAGCTCGAGGCCAGGAACCCCTGGCAAAGATGATAATATTTATCCACCTATTTTTGGCGTAAAAAAAAAAAGAGTTAACATATCTCCTCAAAATTGTATAGGTTTAAAAAATTTTTTTTTAATTATATTTACTCAAAATACATAATTTCAAGTTTGTTAAAAGCTCGTTAAAAACTCTTGATTAAAAACCTGAATAAAGTTCTAAGTGATCTTTCAATAACAAAGGGATTCTTGGGAAAAGATTGAGAACTATATCCTATTTAGTACTTAGTACAAAAACATTTTAAGAAGAGCCCAAAAGGGATTGTGGGAGAAAGGCTCTTTCCTTTCAATCTGCCGGCAGCAATTTAGCTCAAAGGTCCGCGAAGGTGGGTGCTTACAGGTACATCCTTGGGCTATGGAGGAAGAAGCAGTCAGATGTAATGGGCTTTATTCTCAGAGTGCACTGCTGGCAGTACTGCCAACTCTCTGTACTTACCAGGGTACCCCGCCTAACGTAGTCTGGTAAAGTGCACAGACTGGGATACAATACCAAGCAAGGTTATGTCCTACATCAGATTCATGTGCACCATGGTGACTGCAAATGCCCAATTCCTAAGGGTGCTACCTATGGCAAGCCTGTCCATCATGGTGTTAAACAGCTAAAGGTTGCCCGAAGCCTTCCATCTGTTGTCTAGGAGGGAGCTGGACACCACTGTCTGGCTCTGAAAGTCCTGAATTCTTACTGGGTTGGTGAAGATTCCACATACAAAGTCTTTGAGGTTATCCTCCTTGATCCCTTACATAAGGATCAGAAGAAATGGTGACATCCAGTAGATACCAAACCATTCCTCAAGCCCAGGGAGGTTTGAGAACTGAAATCTGCAGGCCCCAGGAGGCGGAACCTTGGAAAGGGTCGCAAGTTCCACGCCAAGCAGCTTGGAGAAGAGGCAGTACTCTCCAGCTCCACTATTACTGCTAATATAAGTAATGTTTGTAAAATTCTTACTTAATAAACAATTTACAACAGTCAAAAAAATTTTTTTAAATATATGTATGTTATTGCCACTTCTTTCCTAAAGTCAAATTTTCTTTTAAATAGTAATTTTAAACAAGGTTATAGTGATTTATCTCTTCGCAGAAACATCTTGAAAAAGCACATCTTAGAACACCAGGCTAGTTTTGTTTCTGATCCTTTTAAAAAATCTATATTAATTTTATGGGTAAAAATGTGTGTCTTGTCCTTTTAATTATCTTTTTCACAAATTGATAATGTAGACTATTGTTTACTGATAAGCTCAATTTTCTGACTATTTAAAGCCATCTGTGTTGACTTTAGTATGTTAATCTAGGTCATCAATGCTTTAATGTTCCCCTGGGGGAACATCTGACTTCATTTCTTTTTGACCCCAACACCTTATCTAAAAATATTTGAGAAATGGAAACTTTATTTGTAAATATTACAAAATTAGCAATTCAAGCAGGATATTGATATACTTTGACCCTAAAATTTCATCTGTTTATGAGCTTGAGTCTCTTGGAATTTCTAATTCTATTAGGTCAGGAGATTAAATTCCTCTAAAAATCTATTCAAATACACTTTTTCTTCAAATTTGAGAAATGTGTTTGACATTTTGCAGTTTTTTTAACTTTCTAAAGGACTTCTGGAAATGGCAAGTTAAACTTTAATTCTGGGCTAGCAAACCATAATCCTATGGTTGTAGGATACAATGGTTTGGTGAACTGTGATGATGACTGATGATTTAAACTGATTTGCTAATACAATAAAGTTTCTCACATTTAAAAAGTGTTTTTGATAATGTCCAAAGTGTATTTAGAGTTGAAGTTTTGGTTTTTTTAATTTTCTAGCAAGAAAGAAGGCAGAAAAACATTCACCAATCCTTAAAATAAGAACTTTCACCATGACCATGACGAGAACCCTAAATAATTCCATGGCTCAGAGTTGTGCTTTTTTGAAGTTAGGAAAAGCATCCTGTGCAGGACACAAAAGAAGGGACAGATCCCAGGCAGGCCTGATTCTTCAGCAATTCTGGTCTTCTGCCGAGTAGGAGAACCTAAAGGGTCAAGGCCTAAAGGAGGAGGAAACTACTATCTCCTGGGAAAGTCCTCTGTAATCTGGAACACCACAGATTTCTCAGAATGGGAGTTGGCATCAGAATGTCTCCTGGTTCTTGATGAAACAATTCAGTGAGATCAAGGACACACACCAGGGAAAATGACTGGCTTCTGGAAACAGTGTTATTCTGGTATTTAGGAATAACCCAGCTGCTGAGCACCAGGAAATAACCTTCAATCAACTATATTTCTTGTTAAGTGCAACAGGACTCATTAGATAATTCTATCACAATAATAGTATTGACAATAAGCACTTATTATTTAAAAGCAGGCACTTGATATTCATTATATTATTAAGACTTTTCCTTGGCATGCATTTTATATTACTTCCTCTGCTCTACCAGCTGTTGTACCCAGGAATCTGCCCCAGAATCTGTTGGGGTCCTGATTAAGCCTGAGAAAAATCTGTTGTAAATAACTAAGTTACAAAAGATTTTATCTTCTATCATTTCCTCTGCCTTCTTATTAAAAAAAAAAAGTTCAGGGGCGCCTGGGTGGCACAGCGGTTAAGCGTCTGCCTTCAGCTCAGGGCGTGATCCCGGCGTTCTGGGATCGAGCCCCACATCAGGCTCCTCCACTATGAGCCTGCTTCTTCCTCTCCCACTCCCCCTGCCTGTGTTCCCTCTCTCACTGCCTGTCTCTATCTCTGTCTAATAAATAAATAAAATCTTTAAAAAAAAAAAAAGTTCAGGGGCGCCTGGGTGGCACAGCGGTTAAGCGTCTGCCTTCAGCTCAGGGCGTGATCCCGGCGTTCTGGGATCGAGCCCCACATCAGGCTCTTCCGCTATGAGCCTGCTTCTTCCTCTCCCACTCCCCCTGCTTGTGTTCCCTCTCTCGCTGGCTGTCTCTGTCTCTGTCGAATAAATAAATAAAATCTTAAAAAAAAAAAGTTCAGAAATAATATTGTATCAATGTTAATTTTTTTGATAATTGTACTGTATCTATGTTAAAATAAATGGGTAAGAGATATGAGGGAACTTTTTGTAGTTTTGCAACTTTTCTGTAAGTCTAACATTAATTAAAAACAAAGTTGAAAAACTTCATAATTTCTTTACTACAATTTAGTTTGTATCCTTTATTATCTTCTTGTGGCAGAAAAGCAATACATGTTCAATACAGAGAACATTTTACATGCATGTAAGTAAAAAGAAGAAAATGAAAATCTCCTAATTCAACCAGTTAGAGGTATCTGCTATAAATACGCAGGTATAAATTCACTGAAAGGTGTGTGTATATGGATGTGTACTATGTATTAATTTTGATCACTGACTCCATTTGCAAAGAGAAAACTTTGTATTTTTTTATTGAACTTATCTTATACCTTCAGTTTGCCTAATGGTAGGTAACTTAATTTAGTCACTTCCAGGTAGCTCAGTCATTTTAAGATTTAAAGTCATTTAAATACAGGTTTCAGATTCAGTCTCCTTTTCTCTTACCCTGTAGGCTATGTTTGGGCTCCATTCACCTTCAGCACATACTGACTACTGAGCCTTTACAGCGCTGGAGGCTCACTCACTGGGAGCTATGATAAAATTTTGAATGGCGGCCCTTGAGCTCCTTAACGGAGCCAGCTTATTAGCTTTTACTCCTTTATTGCTCTGGCACATTTCTGATCTCTTAAAACTCTTAAGATCTGCAGAACCTTGAGGCTACACTCTGGAAAATGAAGCATAGCTTTCTTTTTTAATGGGATCCCCAGGAATTACTGAGCTATTATCCCTCCCTCTTTGGTGCTTGGTCTAGGGTGATGGCATTCAGGCCCTTTCCCTGAGATCCACTTAAGAGATTTACCCCATGAACTCTAATGTCATTCCTGAAAATTCTCCTCTTCCGTTGAACTTTGTCTCTATCTCTTTATGGGTGAATAAAGCAAGCAAACAAGCAAACACACAACATCATACATTCTTTCAGAACCTATTCGTTATGACATAAACTTGGAAGTTTTTGTATTATAGCCAGACTTTTGGAAATTCAGATTCTTAAAGTTATTTTCTTTGCCAAGGGCTTCAAAATTCTATTTTGTTAACAAACTATAAAAAAACATTTTTTATAGACAATTGTGAAAATTTGATTATATTATTACAAGTTATTAGAAGATTGATTTATTATTAATTTTTTGGGTGTGAAAATGGCCTTGTGGCTCTATATGAAAATATTCATAATTTTTAGAGTAGTGAAGGCAATCATTATAGACAGGCTGGGTTGGGAAGTGATATGAGTGGGAGGTAGGGGACCGATTATAAAGAGCCACACCTGCCATTCTTTGATTCCAAGCTCACAGCATCAAACAGGGGAATGACATGATTAATGTGCATAAAGGGGGGATGATCAGAAAGGGTGTTTGTGACTGGGAGGTAAGTGGCTGGAGGAATTTTTTATTCCTTCCCCTCCCTCAGCATCCACACCCAAATCCATCAGCACACCCTGTTGTTTCTCTTAGCTTCATCATCTCCCCATTCCAAGCCACCATCATCTCTTAGCGGGACATAATTGTTTCCTAATTATCAACTAAGTAGTCTACTTCTCTTTTTTCCCTATAATCTCCAGAGGGGCCAGAATGAATTTTTAAAAGCCTAACTCACATTGTTATTATCTTGCTTAGAACAATTAATGAGGGTCTACTGCATTTAAAATAAAATACAAACTATCCTAGACCATAAATTTCTACGGAATCTGGCTCTTATCTTCTTCACCATCCTCTTTGTGCCATGACTAAAGAGTGTTCAAGTTCAACTGCTAGATCTGAGATGTAAAACAGTGACAAAGTGGACAAAAAGGTTGACTTTAAATAGCAATTTTTTACCTTAATCTGCATTCTTTAACAATGGGACAGATCTTAGGAGTCAGGTTTACCTGTATTTTCATATTTGCAATTTTATCTTTCAGTCTAATAATCATGGCTTCTTCGTTGATTTTACACATACAACATTTTCAGTCTGAGCATTTTCTGGCATATTTCCCAAGCACTTATTTAGACTCCGGCACACCAAAAATGGAACTATATCGCCATTTGTCCAATACTTCCAGAAGAAAGTAGATTAAAATAATTAAAATGTTTTCATCTTCCTCATCATCTTCCTTCTGTTTAGTGAAATGAAGTAATAAATTGCTGCAAATTCGATTTCTCTTTCCATTGCTGGTTCATGCTTACAGATGATAGCTTAAGAAAATGAACAAATGCCTCTTGAAAAACTGTCTTATTGACTAGTCTTCATACTCTGCTGAAGGAAGTGTAAAATGGACCACTCTATGAAGGACAAGCATCAATACTGACCATGTTCACAAATACATTTCCTCTTTGATCCTGCAATTCTCCTTTGACAGTTACACGGAGCCCTAAGTGCGGTTCAAAACCACCACCAGATTCTTACTCTGGTGCTGCTGCGGTACCAGTTAAAAGGTCAGCTGAATAAGCTTCTTCTGGGTTCCCAAGGTGCAGAGCTCAGCCTTGCCAGCTCCTTGGTTGCAGCCAGCCTACAGGCCAACCCACCCAAAGTACAGTTATCTGATTCTCCTCAGGGCAACCACCAGAGGTTCACCCCAGGAAATTAAAGTAACTCGTTGGTAGCTCCAGGGCTCGTAAAATCGCGGAGCTTATTCAGTGAAAGATCCAGTTACAGGTGTCGCATCAGATGAGGTAAGGATGAGGTAAGGCCTGATGAATGGGGCTGAGACTTACGGCCTGGGGCAAACAGTGGAAAGGAGAGTCGTCTCCCTGTGCTTGAAGCTGGGAATCAAACCGAAAACGCGAACGCCGCCTGCACGCCGCTCGAACTCTTAGGGCCGCGTGTCTTTCCCGCGCGCTCGCCTCGGGGGCGGGGAAGAACCCGGATGGAACCGCCCCTGCAGCCTGGACCCCCTACAGTCTTTGAATCCCTGCGTGGGGCGGAGTTGCACTCCCTTCCATGCTCTGATTGGTTCGTTTCCGTAGGCCCCCTCCTCGCGATTGGGCTTTGCCAGTGTCAGTCACAAACCGTCACTGGTCTCTCAGATTGTTGCTAGAAGGCGACGGCGTCGACGTCTGACTAGATTCGCGGCGTCTCTCTTAGACTAGGGTGGTTTTCCTCCGGCGCTCGGAACCTATCCTTTTTTTTCGGCTGTGGGGCCTGGAGGGAGGCGTACTGAGGCGGCTCGAGAGCTGTCTGGGGCGCCCAGGCGTTCCGTTCGTTACCCGCGCAGCGCCATGTCCTGGATGTTCAAGAGGTGAAGGGGGCGGAGGGGGTGGGGCGCGGGGGGGTAACGGCCTGTTGGCGTCCCCAAATGAACCTGACCTTCTCCGCGTTCCCTTCGAGTTCTCCTCGCGTTCCCGGTGCAGCTTGTATTCGTCCTGCTGGTGGCTAATATCACCGCGGGAGAAATAATAAATGCATAGCCTTGGCTGGGGAGGGGAGGCTTCTCAGGCAAGCCTCATGCCAGGGCCTTGGGGAAATCTCTCTCAGGGGCTGTGGGGGGCCTGGGGTTCAAAGCTCCACTCTTTAGCTGGGATCCTGATCTGAGCTTTATTCAGCGAACACCCGTTAGGTGCTCACTGTGCGCTCGGCGGTGTGCTCGGAATAAAGGGCCAATTACGACATCCCTTGTCCCCAAGTAGCTCACAGTTTAGGTGCTGCACAGACATGGAAATATGTATTTGCAGTGGAGCCAAAGAGGTATGCGCGGCGTACAAGGAAGACGCGGGGAAATAGCTTCCATCTGTTCTTAGGAGAGTAGAAACTTTGAGGAAGCTCCTCAGCAGACTCTTTATTTTTCATTTTCCAATTTGGTGTACATGCCTGTTCCTGGAACAGTTATCCATGAAAGGATTGAGGGTACCGTTAAACCAACCGGAATGGGAGGCTTGAGGTCAGCTTCCCATGATGGTCATGATTTGGATGCCTGAATAAGGGTTCTGTTTGGAGAGAATTAAAGTAGTGGATGCTGGATGTATTATCTGTAACTGTATAAATGGCTTCACATATAATAATAGTTCTATATTTGCAAGTCTTTTCTAGTTCAATTTTATTGAAATTCGGTGTGTAATTAGTTATAGACATCATATACATTTCAGTTTAAATAGATCATCATCACTAGGAAAAAGATTTGTGAACCCTTGTTGGAGTTTTTATTTTGAGTACTAGGTGCATAGAAGAGGCCTTACTGAACAGGTAGGGTTCCTGGAAACCTTCCCCCACTCACTCCAATTCCTGCTTTACCCATAGTAACGTTCTGTCAATCTTTATACAGCAGTTCCCACTAAAGATTTAACATGTTGAAATAAAATGAGAAAACAGTTGGCCTGTAAATATAATATGGCCTTTGGTTAAATATTGTATCATTTTCCTGTGCTTTTTCTTTTTTAATAGAGATCCTGTTTGGAAGTACTTGCAGACTGTGCAATATGGAGCCCATGGAAATTTTCCACGCCTCTCATATCCAACTTTCTTTCCCCGTTTTGAATTCCAAGATATTATACCTCCAGACGACTTCCTAACTAGTGATGAAGAGCTAGATTCAGTTTTATTTGGAACTTTGAGAGGTCATGTAGTTGGACTACGCTATTACACAGGAGTAGTGAGTATAACATTAGATATTAAGTTGAAATATATTTATCTTATTAACCCAGAAGATAAGAATTTGAATATGATATGTACAATTAATACTTATTTTACTTTAAGTAATTAGAGTGTATCTGGGTAAAAGATAACAGTTAATGACTAATTTTCTTTTGCATTTATATCCAGCTTGTAATATACAAAGCACTTTTTCCTATATGGTTTCGTTTGATGGCTATAATGACTCTAAGGTAGATAGAATGTCTGTTACCCCCTTTTTATAACTGAAGAACTGAAGCTTAGGAAGGTTAGATGGTTGTTCCAAAAAGCAAATACTAGGGGTACATTTGTAGAATAACATCCAGGTCAGTTTTTTGCTTTCTCCTCTTCTGTCCCTTAGCACATTTCTGTACTTCAGTATTTTTAATTTAGGAAGATTAATTTCTACTAAATAAAGGAATTGTGTATTTTTAGGTCCTTTTTTCCCCCCCTTTTTGTAGTAAGACTACCTGTCTCCCAGTTTTTCTTCCTATGTCTGTCTTTCTGTATCTTTATTTGCATTGTGTGTATGTGGCAGAGACAGATAGTATATGACCATATCTGGAGAGAAGTTGTCTTTGTTATGATTATGTAGTATGTTTCTGTGTTATTTGGATGATGTGTCACTAGTTTTATTCTTTAATTTATTATGAAATATTTTAAGCATGCATGAAAGTAGAGTAATATAACAAACTTCCATGTACCCATGATTCAGCAGTTAACAAGTTTTTCTCACATTTCTTTCATCACTTTTTCTTTTGTTCTTTGGGATGAAAAATCTCTTCTGTGTCAGTTTACATCCATATAATTCAGTATGTCTCTCTCAAAAAATTCAGACTTTGTCATTTTCACACTTAACAAAATTAGTAATTACTTACTACAGCTAATAACTAAATCCATAATAAGTTTTCTTGATTGTTTAAAAATGTCTTTTTATAGTTCTTTTTCTTGAGAGAGAGCAAGCCAGAGCATGAGGGGGGAGGGGCAGAAGGCGAGGAAGAGAGAGAATCTTAAGTAGGCTGAAGCGTGGGGTCCCACAAGGGGCTGGATCTCACCACCCTGAGATCATGACCTGAGCCAAAATCAAGAGTTGGACACTTAACTGACTGAGCCACCCCAACTAGGCGCCCCCCCCCCCATATTTTCTTTATATTGGAGCTTCTTAGATTATTTTGTAATTGTCTGAAATGTGTTGTCTAGGAGATTTCCTAGGAAAGAACAAGATTTCCTGAGTTTTCTCTATGTCTCTAATTGTGACATTTATATTGAAGGGCAGTTGGGCTAAATATAAAGTCCTTGACCCATCTTTTCTCTCCATGATATTTTGATGTTGCATAAAATGTTGGTGAGAATTCTGATGACAATATGATTTCTCTCCCATATAAGTTAATTGGGAATGTTCACCTCCATAACTAAAGGGTATTTTTCCTTATCTTGAAAATCTGATAGTATGTCTTATGATTGCCCTGTAACTTCATTTTCTTCTACTTCAGAAAATTTTTCTTTAATTACAGTTTTAAATCTTGCTGTTTTTCAGGGACTCCATTCTGCCATCTGTGTATTAGATCTCCTCTGCATATATCTACGCCTGTATATATGCCTGTTACTTTCTCTGAAATCCTTTTTATCAACTTTTTCACTTTTTAATTTTTCATCATTTATATTCCCTTACCATGTTTTCCACAAGGTCTGTGCACTTTGTGTTCTTTCTAGTTTATAATTCTGAAATAGTTTTTCATTTCTAATTTTTTCCTGAAATCGGTCAGTTTTTATCTCCTGTTCATCTCTTCTTTAGTTCTCATATCTATCTTTGAGCTTGCCTATTTATGATTTGTGCTATTTTTTTCTAAACTTAGATTGTTTTTTTTAATTATTTTAAGCCATTGTGAAATACGAGATTATGGTTTCTGATCTTAGAACATTTAATATTTGTTGAGCTTAGAATAATTTCTATGACACTAATAAGCTAACAAAAATGTTGAGCCCATTAAAAGTAATCATCACTTAATTTTTTTGTTTTTCAAAATACGTATTATTTTATAAGAAATAAATATTCATTATTTTAAAATGGCTAAAAGAAAAAACATTTAATCTCCCTGTAGTTTATCATCCTGGAACATAAGTTACTCATTTTATTTTTTCACACTTTACTCTGTGAATATATGCATGTAAATTGAAATCATATTACGTATTAAAAAATGAGATCGTTATTATGTATATTATAGTGATCACCCTTTTTTCTCCTGGTAAAATATTAGGACTATCTTTTTAGGTCAGTACAAATGTATATCGTATTTTTAATTTCCTTATTGATGGGCATTTCGGAGTTAATAACTGTATTGAAAATATAATAAAAATTGAGGTATTTATCTTTGCATACTTATTATTTTCAACTTTTTTGTTTTATTGAGATGTGATTTACGTGAGAAAGTGTACACATTTTTAAGTATATGATTCCAAGGGTTTTGACAAAGATAAATACATGATAAACACCATTCTAGTCAAGATATAAATTATTTCTGTCACCCCTGAAAGTTCTGTTGTGTCTTGTTGCAGTCATTTCTGCTGTACCTGCCCTAACAACTATAATCTAATTTCTGTTGCTGTCAATTAGTTTAGCTTGTTCTAGAGCTTTATATGCATTAAATCATACACTATGTACTTTTTAATTCTAGCTTCATTCAAATTCAGCATAATTCAAATACTTATTGAGTCAGTTTTGGCAATTTATATATATATATATTTTTTAAAGATTTTATTTATTAGAGAGAGAGAGACAGCCAGCGAGAGAGGGAACACAAGCAGGGGGAGTGGGAGAGGAAGAAGCAGGCTCCTAACGGAGAAGCCCAATGTGGGGCTCGATCCCAGAAAGCCGGGATCATGCCCTGAGCTGAAGGCAGATGCTTAACGACTGCGCCAACCAGGCGCCCCTGGCAATTTATATTTTTAAAGAAAAGCATCTATTTATGTTTTCAAATTTATTGCTACAGAGTTGTACTTAATAACATTTATATTTGAAAATATTTTAACTGTGTTCATTCTTTGTGTTATATATTTATGTCTAGTTTTTATCAATTAGCCTTGGTAGAAATTTATGTTTCATCTTTTCAAGCAACCTTTCTTGAATTTTTCTTATGGTCTTATTTTTCATCATTGTTTTCTGTTTTATATTTTGTTATCCTATTTTCCTTAAGTTTATTTTATTTTATTTTTAGATTTTCAATCTGAACCCTTGATTTTTATCTTGATAATAATAGCTTTTAATCTTTTAAGCATTCTTCAAAGTACTGTATTAGCTGTATCTCCTAAGTTTTGATATATAAAGTTGGCATTGCTATTTTTTTTAAGATTTTTTATTTTATTTTTTAAGATTTTATTTTAGTTGAGCACCAGTGGGGGGGGGGAGGGCAGAGGGAGAAGGAAAAGCAGACTCCCCACGGAGCAGGGAGCCCAATGTGGGACTCCATCCCAGGACTCCCAGATGATGACCTGAGCTGAGGGCAGAAGCTTAACCGACTTAGCCACCCAAGTGCCCCTATTTATTTGTTTTAGAGAGAGAGGGAAGTGCGTGCAAGCATCTGCACCTGAACAGGGGGAGGGGCAGAGAGAGCACGGGACAGAAGCAGACTCCCTGCTGAGCCTGGAGCCCTGTATGGTGCTGGATCTCTCTGAGATCATGACCTGAACTAAAGTCAAGAGTCGGAGGCTTAACCCACTGAGCCATCCAGGTCTCCCAGGCATTGCTAATTTTTAAATTTTTTTTTTAAATGTGTTTTTGGTAAGCTTATGGATAAATTTTTTATTTCTTGACACATAAAAGTATTTTATAATAAAATAGATTATTTCTTTCCTATTCTAAAAATATTGTTATAATTAGTTGTGATTGTCTCTTTTTTGTTTTAATCTTTTTTTTAATACGTCCTTTCTTGTCTTGGTACTTGGACCTTGGTTTCTTTTGTTTTTATAGTCTCTAGTATTTTGGCCTATATGTATTCTATTTTAAATTCTATCATTAATTACTATCTACTATCTATCAGTAATTAGCTATCATCTGTAGTAAATGACCATTATCTAATTTTAATAAGTGATAATTATCTCATTTTCTTGTTTGAGATGAAATGCTAAAAAAATAACAGTTTTTTTGCCTTACTTTTTGGGGTTATACGTTTCTTGGGATTTGCATAATTTGGTTTAAAAAAAGATCATGCTTGCAGGCATTGGCAGAGAGGATAGGACTGGGAGAGAACAGAGCTATGCCTTAGGAGTTATCTCCGAAGGGCTAGAGAGGAATATCTATCTGATAATCTGATTGGTCAGGCTGTAGTGAATCTTCAATCAGTAGACAGATGTTGGCGGTGGTTTGAAGCATCAGTCCTTTGTCTTTTTCAGGCAACTAAAAAAGTGATAATTCACAACCATAAAATTCACCGTTTTTATTTTTTAAAGATTTTATTTATTGATTTGTTAGAGAGCGAGCCAGCAGGTGTGCACACAAGCAGGGGGAGGGTCAGGCAGAGGGAGGAGGAGCAAACTCCCTTCCGACAAGGAGACTGATGGAGGACACAATCCCAGGATGCTGGGATCATGACCTGAGTTGAAGGCAGACGCTTAACCAATTGAGTGACCCAGGTGTCTCAAAATTCACCATTTTTAAAGTACACATACATTTGAGTGGTTTTTATTCACAAGGTTGTGCAACCATCCCCACTGTCTGGTTCCAGAATGCTTCATCAGTCCAGAAAGAACGCTGTACACATTAGAAATCACTCGCATTACTCTCTCTCCTCAGTCCCTGGTATCTACTCATTTATTTTCTATTTCTGTGGATGTGCCTACTCTACACATTGCATGTGAATGGAACCATACAATATGTGGCCCTTGGATGTAGCCTTCATTACTGCCATCTTTTGCGTTAATATTTTCTAGTGTGCCATTTTAATTTCCTCATTTCTTTTACTATATATTTTGAGTTGTTTCCTTAGTTGTTGCTCTGGGGAATTACAATTAATATCTTAATTCATAAGAATCTAGTTTGGATTAGTGCCAACTTAATTTCAATAGCATACAAAAATTTTGCTTGTAGATAGCTCCGTTTCCCTCTTTCCCCTCCTTTGTGCTGTTAGCATACAAATTACATCTTTATATACAGTGTATGCTCATCAACACAGATTTATAATTGTTTTATGCACCTTTAAATCAGGTAGGAGAAAAAAGTTATGATCAAAAAAATTATACTTTTTATATTTACCTATCTAATTACCTTTACCTGTAGTCCTTATTTCTTTGTGTAGATTCAAGTTACTGTCTAGTCCTTAGATTTCAGCCTGTAGGACTCTCTAATATTTCTTACAGGACAGGTCTGCTGGTGGTGATTTCTCAGTTTTTGTTTAACTAGACTGTCTTAATTTCTTCTATACTTTTGAAGGGTAGTTTTATCAGATATAGAATTCTTGGCTTTAGTTTTTTTTGGGTTTTTTTTTTTTTTTTTTTTTTTTTTGAAGCACTTTGAAAAGTTATTCCACTGTCTTCTGGCCTCTGTTTTCTAATGAGAAATCAGATGTTAATCTTACTGAGGATACCCTTATAAATAAGGAGTTGCTCTTCTTATTGCTTTCAACATTTTTTTTCTACAGCTCGATTATGATGTGTCTGGGCTTAAGTCTCCTTAAGTGTAGTTTATTTGGAGTTTGTTGAGTCTCTGAATGTATATTAATGTTTTTCATCAAATTTGGGGAGTTTTCAGCTATTATTTCTTCAAGTTATTTTTTCTACCCCTTTTTCTCCTCCCCTTCTGATACTGATGTGTATCTTAGATATGGTTGCTATTGTCCCACAGATCTCTGAGGCCTGTTCATGTTTCTTCATTCTTTTTTCTTTCTATTCCTCAGACTGTAACTGTTCTCAGACTCCATCTAATTGACCTATCTTCAACTTCCTTGATACTTCTACCTCCACATATCTGCTGTAAAGCCTCTCTAGCGAATTTTTTTTTTACTTTACTATACTTTTTGACAACAGACTTTGTATTTGATAAGACATGGTTTTGTGCTTTCCTTTAGTTTTTTAGATATAGTTTGCTTAAGGTTTTTGAGCATACTTAAAACTTAAATTTTTTTCCTAGTGGGTCAAACATCTGTGCTTCCTCAGTTGATAGGTTTTTTTCCTATGAGTAAACCATACCTTCTCATTTCTTTGCATGTCTCTTTTGTTGTTATTGTTGAAAAGTAGACAGCTGTAAAAATTAGAATCTTCTCCCTCTCCAGGGTTGTTTGTTGTTGCTGATTTTGGTAATTGTTGCTTGTTTCTTGATTTTCCTGAAAATCTGATGTCTGTACTTGGTTAGCTTAATGGTCAGCTTATGATTATACCAGAACCAGTAAATCTACCAGTCTTTACTGAGGGAATCTGTATGCATTTGGGGCACTCCTTCAGTTGACAGCTTTGCCTTAACCTTCATGTCCTGCTTGTTCAGAGCCTCAAGTTTAGCCAGAGTTGTGAGCTTAGGGTCTTCTTAGGTCTTCCTTATCATATGCACAGCCCCGGGCATGCATACAGCCCTCTGCTTGCATATGGCCTTTCTACATTCCCAGGAATATATTGGAGCTTTTCAAAGCCCTGATCGACATCTTAGTCCCCAGCTTTCCTTTCAATCCTTTTGGTTATTGTATTGTTTGCCCCAGCTGTTTCCTGCTGCCTGTAAAATTGTTTCTGACAAACACCCACCCAAGGGAGAAGGGTTTTTGTATTGGGTGAGCTCAGAGGTCAAGTAGAAATCACTTTGTAAGTGGGGATCTTCTAGAGAACCATCATACAGGTCAAATAATGACAATTCTTTGGGAATGAATCTTTGAAAGATTCTGTTCCGTTGCACTCCCTTTGGTGACTACTAGACTGCACCAAGGATTTTAGCAGGTTATTTTTAAAGGCTGTCATGCAGCTAAGAGCTGGAGATGGGACTAGGGTGCTGATATTCAGCTGTTTTTCTTGAATTAACACCCTCCAGGTTTCTGCAATCCTTTGGTTGGTTTCCAGATGTCTGGAAAAATTGATTCTGACAATTTCTGCCATTTTTTTCATTGCTATTACAGAAGAGAGAATTTCAGAAGTCCTTAACTCTTCTATTTTCAGTGATGTCACCCTCAGGCAACTTTTAATCTAGTAGAATCAGAATGGCATGAGTTGAAGGTTGGATATATTTTCTTAATTTCATTCCTTTCTGACTTATAATTAATATCTTTTTCCCCCTTTAGAGTCTGGAGAAATCAGACTTAGGAACCAGCCTGTCTAGATTTAAATTCTAGCTCTGCTACTTAATAGCTTTATGACCTTGGGCAAATTACTTAACTTTTCTGTGCTTTAGTGTCTTCATCAGTAAAATGGAGGTTGTGATAGTACCTACCAACAGAATTGTGAAGATTTGAAAAGTCAAATCTATGTAATGTACTTAAACAATGGCAAATAAGCACCCAATAAAGATCACCTGTTTTGGAAGTTAGGATGTTGAAAATTTTAGTGTGAATCTTTTATTTAGTTTTGATTGTATCTTTCAGATATCAAGGATTTGTTAACTTCCCAGTGAATGTAAGTTTAAAAAATACTGTAAAAAACATTATGAAATATATTTTTTATGTTACTATACAAATATGAGTCCAAGAAAATATACATTTCTTATATGCTGTTATTAAGTACTAAAAAAGTAATGGAAATCCCAGATAAAGTTTAATGAAGAAAGCTCCTATTATGTTATTTATAATATTATCTGTTTATTATTTTATTAGGTTAATAATAATGAAATGGTTGCATTACAACGAGAGCCCAATAACCCTTATGATAAGAACGCAATTAAAGTAAACAATGTGAATGGAAATCAGGTTGGCCATTTAAAGAAAGATCTTGCAGCTGCTTTGGCCTATATCATGGACAACAAATTGGCACAGATTGAAGGGTAATGTACTTTCAGAGTTTAGTTTTAATGATATTAAGTTGTGATCTTTGAATTTGTTAAGAGGCTATATAGTTGTCCTGACAACTTTTATCACTGTGCCTTTAGTATGTGTTCAATAAATGTGTTAATTCTTTTCCCATCTGCCTCTACTACCCCAGCCATGGAACAACTATTCCCTTATTTTCCTACTAAATTATTACCATGGAAAAAATAGACTTTGGCTCAAATATTAGGAAGTCCACACCATCTGTCCAAACCTTTTAGTGCATAGATTTGGGAGTTGGGAAGTGTTTGTTTAAATCAGAAGTTGTAAACTGGTAGCCTGTGATCATATGTAGGTGAGTTTCATTTTGCCTACATAGTGTTCTATAATTTTTCATTTATTTCCAATATTCAAATACCTGGATATTCTGCATTTTATATAGGTTAATTTTTTCCCTAATGTAAAAATTATTTATGAAGATTTCTCTTGACAAATAGAAGGAAGATCTGACCTTCATTTTCACAGGACATCAGTTGACTAGAGCAGAGTAGCAGCTCCTGCTTTAGGCAAGGCCTAAACTCTCCTAGTTCTACCACCTCTTCCTTTTTTAAAACTCCCAGTCTCCTTGGTTAGCTTTTCTCTTTTAGGCATTTAGTCTGTGATGTCAATTTAAGTATGGAATGTTTAGAATATGAAAAGGTGAGGTTGGATGATAAATGCTCAGTAATGTCTTCTCACTTTGTTTTCTCTATTCTTAGTTCATTAAATTTTTTGGATATTGAGAATAAATTTTTAGTGAATCCTGGATCAAAAATATAGTTGATGCTTGAACAACGTGGGTTTGACCTGCACAGGTCCACTTAAATGCAGATTTTTAAAAAATAAATGCAGTATTGTATTGTGAATGTATTCTGCCTTCTTTATGATTTTGTTAATGTTTTCTTTAGCTTACTTTAAGAACACAGTCTATCATGCATATAACCTACAAAATACGTGTTAATTGACTATGTTACTGGTAAGGCTTCTGGCCAACAGTAGGCTATTGGTAGTTAAGTTTTTAGGGTGTCAAAGTTGTATGTGGATTTTTGACTGTATAAGGGGGTCAATGTCCCTACACCCCATGTTGTTTAAGGGTCAGATGTAGTTCTTGGCAAATCATTCCCCATTCTCCCAGAATGGGTTGCTACCCTCAGTGGTTCTGTTAGTGAAAGCTCTACCCTTTCAATTAAACTTACTGTTGTACCTATCTTATAATCTCAGTTATAGGCTACCCTGCTTTGTTCCATCTTTTCAGTTTCTTCTGGCTTTCTGTTTCAAAAACAGAGTAACAGAAACTGATTGTTGTTGATCCTATTCCGTGTACTTTTTCTCTCTTTCTAATTTGTCCAAAAAGTTCCTTATTTCACTTCCTTGCAAAATTTGAATGCGATGTTTATAATTTAATGTGATTTAATAATTCTTAATGGAAGTAAAAAATAACAGTTCTAATTTTCTCTCTTTTTTTTTTTTCTCTCTCAAATATAATAGGGTTGTTCCTTTTGGTGCAAACAATGCTTTTACCATGCCTCTCCATATGACTTTTTGGGGAAAAGAAGAAAATAGAAAAGCGGTTTTAGATCAGTTGAAGAAACATGGATTTAAACTGGGACCTGCACCAAAAAGTAAGTTTGAGTTTAAACTCCTATTATTTTGATATTGTAAGATGCAGGATTTGTAAAACATTTCTCTTCTTGAGAAATAATTTGAGTTTGTTTAGCTTAGCTAATTTGTGTTGAAGGCTCTGAGTTGTAACTTTTCTTAGGAATCTTTTTAAGGAAATCCCTGATTTTTTTTTTTTTTCTATTTTGAAATAATTATTCATCGGAGGAGGTGTGAGTGTGAGAACATGCACATGCACACATATGTACAAAGAGGTCCTGTATTCCCTCCCCTAACTTTCCCCAGTGATAATATCTGGGAATCCCTGATTTTAAACTTCGTCTTTGATAAATTATAGACAAAAAAAAATCTTCAATAGGGAATGAAGAAGTATTATTTATTTGGCAAGAGTTTGTTTAAAAATGTGGAATTATTTTAATTATTTTTTAATGACTTTTAGTTTAAAAAAAATCTTTTAAATATATTTAGAACACAAGTTCTAAAAGTTACTAAAAGGTAATTCATTTGGTGATTTTATTCTTTTCATTTTGTAAATTACAGCTTTAGGATTCAGTTTAGAAAGTAGTTGGGGCTCTGGAAGAGCTGGACCAAGCTATAGTATGCCAGTTCATGCTGCAGTACAGATGACAACTGAACAGGTAAGCTTCTTTTTTGTTTTGTAATCTAAAAGTGAATTTTAAATGTTGACGATTGATGTTTAAAAGAATAAGATAAATATGTGTGTGCTAGTATTTGTGATCTTCAGGTATGTTAAGTTATGAAACATGCTATACAATATATATTAAAAACTTTTTTTTTTTTGAAGATTTTTTTGAGAGAGCAAGCACAAGCAGGTGGGAGGGGCAGAAGGAGAGAGAGAAGCAGACTCCCTGCTGAGCAGGGAACCCAACAAGGGGCTCGATGCCAGAACCCTGAGATCATGACCTGAGCTGAAGGCTCAGGTGCTTAACTGACTGAGCCACCCAGATGCCCCTATATTAAAAACTTTCATGTGAAAAGAAAGCAGTAATAAGGAATACATACACATTCATACATATAGTAAAACACGTGCATTGTTGTGTATGCATGGGATGTTTTAGTATGTTTTGATGTTTTTTATTATTTGATTTTTTAATGTCCAAATACTAATTTTAAAAAATTGACACTCAAAACTTACGCTTTGTTTCAATAAGGTTGCAAGTGGAATGCAAAAAAAAATTCCAAATCTTAGGCATTAGTGTAGTTCTTAACTTTGATTTGTAATCTAAGATACTGTTAGGCTGAGTTAATTTGGGGGAAAGGGGGATATAAAATAGTGGAGACAGTCTACAAATACATCAATTTTTTTGTCTCTACCTATCTCTGTTAGCCTTTGTCTTCTAATTGTGATTCCTCTCTTACTGCTCGTTATTAGTAGGGCTTGAGCCTGTGTCTGGTGGGTAAACCTCAGGTTACCTCTCTAACTTTTTTGATTTGGCCTGATATCTTCTGGGCTACTACTTTGTATTCATGTGCTAATTTATAAAAGTAATTGTAATACATACATATTGCTATAGAATTAAATTAGATCAATTTAAAGAACCAACTAAATTAGTGTAAGATTAAAATCATCTCTTAATATTTTGTAGCACATAGCAGGTTGTTTGCAATAATAGTAAATGAAGGGTCATCGACATTAAAAAAAGTCAAAAAATTTACCTGGTAGGATCTTACAAAATGTTTTAAATACCACTAATAGAATCACAGAATTTCAATGGCAGAAGGAACCTTAGAGACATTCTAAATCTAAATTATCCCTTTCATTTTATAAGAATAAGGTATAAGGCCGTAAAGGTTAAGTCTCTTGCCCAGTATTATATATAGATTTGTGACAGAGCTGTGACAAACGCCAGATTTATCTCTTCTGTATTCTTTTGATTTTAACACAATTACCTCTTACACCCAAAGCACCTATTCTGCCTTCAGTGAGCAGTGTAGCAACTCAAAGAATATGTTAGGTACCTTTTGGTATTCAAATGTTTTAGTTAATTAAATGATTTGAAAACTCTGAATTAAGTGAAATTATTTTAATTGGTTTGTTTCATGATGTTTCTTGTTGCTATTTGTTGTAGCTTAAAACAGAATTTGACAAATTGTTTGAAGATTTAAAAGAAGATGATAAAACTCATGAAATGGAACCAGCTGAGGTACTGAGCCAATATTTTCTATTTATTTATTTATTTATTTATATATATATATATATTTTAAATATTTATTTATTTAGTAAGGGAGAGAGTGTGCTTGTGTGAGACAGGGGAAGAGGTGGGGGGTGAGGAGAGAGAATCTCAGGCAGACTCCGTGCAGAGCCAGGGCTCAATATCACGACACCAAGATCATGACCTGAGCCGAAATCAAGAGTCAGACGTTTAACTGACTGAGCCCCTCAGGCACCCCCAATATTTTTTATTTAAAATTATTTGGAGTTTTAAAATACACTGTTAATTTGTACAGTTTTTACCATAAGATCAAGTGTTTTCCAGAATCTGCATGGAGAAAAAGAAAGGACTGGTTTTATTTCTATTTAAGACAATCCTTTTATTTATAGGCTGTTGAAACACCATTGCTTCCACATCAAAAACAAGCTCTAGCTTGGATGGTTTCACGGGAAAACAGTAAAGACCTTCCACCATTTTGGGAACAGCGAAGTGACTTATACTATAACACAATAACAAATTTTTCTGAGAAGGACCGACCAGAAAATGTCCATGGAGGAATTTTAGCTGATGATATGGGTTTGGTAATTATTTTTTTCCTTGAGTTAATAAAATTTTATTTTGTAATTATGATTTTATAGAAAGTAATTTTGAAGTAGATAGTGATAGGAATATGTTGGTGCCAGTGTGGGACTAGATTTCACTTTCAGTATAGAACAGTTTTCTCTGTGCCTTTCACTTAAAATGAGGTTATGGTTTTTTTTGTTTTGGTTTATTTGGTTAAGGTACAATTTAATTAGCAATAATGTATAAACGTATTTCTCAATTTTCTTTTGAAATTCAAGGTAGCTTATTTTTCATGGGTTTTCTTTTTTAAAAAAGGGAAAGACAACAATGTTACATGAAATTGTCTGTATTCTGTCATAGTCTTGTGATATACAGAGTATTAAAAATACATTTATGATTCCTTGCACGAGCAGTTTTTATACTTTTTGGTCTCAGTAGCCCTTACACTTACAGATTTTTGACAATCCCAAAGAGCTTTTTATATTTGTGAGTTATATCAATATTTATCCTATTAGATGTTAAAACTAAATTTTGAGTTAGTAATTTACAAATAGTAGTTAATAAACTCATTACTTATTAACATACATGGCATATTTTTAAATGAAAAGGGACTATTCCAAAACAAAGTAATTTTGATAAGACTGGCATTGTTTTACATTTTTGCAAATCTCTTTAATGATTGGCCTAAGAGATGAATTCTGAGTCCTTATAACTGATTTTTCATTCAGTGTATTGTGATAAGGTGTTTTGGTATAGGTACATAAGGATTAGTTCTCACATAGATAAGTAGTTGGGAAATAGGAGTATTTTAATAGTCTTTTTAGATAACTCTGTATAATTCTTTGATAGAACAACAAAATTAAGCACGTGTTAGTTTATTAAAGGTTAACAGTTATAACGTAGAACTTAAAAATGATATCAGTGAGCTTTTTGTACTGTGTTGCATTAAAATCCATTGGTGTAGCTTGTACATTGAATGGATATTGTACTCATGCATGATTTTATAACATTGTTTATTTGGAAAATATTAGTTTATTGAGTTACACAGATCTGCCAGTGTTGATGCATTTCATTATATAGTATCAAATGTTTATATTCTTTGATATTACTGCTAATCTTATTTGAAAGGCATTTACATTTTGGGAAGCTGCTGTGCTCATGATGTCAGATACAAGTTTTCCAACATTCTAATTTTTGCTTGAAAGTTCAGATTTTATCATTTACAACAAATCTGTCAGTTATTTTCCCTTGAAGATAGCTGTACTTTGTTCATTTTTCAAAAAGTCTGCCACTCAGTCATGAATAACTGGTTGTTGGCCATTCTTTCAAGTAAAAGTAGTGATGCATGGTGATGCATGGTGCTAGTTGAGCTTGTAACCTCTGTCTCACAAGTAATTTTTCTCTAGATAACTCATATTTTGGTGTGCAAAAAAAGTATTTTTATGTGTTCTTCCCGTCTTGTTATACTTAGAATATTTACATGTGTACTTGAGGTAAGATTTAATAAAATTCATGTGTACCGCTTCATCAAGAATATTCTTGTAGAATATTCTTAAAACTAGCATTTTTTTTTTAACATGTGAGTATGTAGCAGCCAAGAATACAATGACCACTAGTATGATGTAGTGCCAGCTGCTTTGTTTCATTCTAAGGCACCAGCAGTTTTGCCCATAATTCCCTTTTGTGGCATTACTATAGATATCAACATAAATAAGGCTTTAGCAATATTATGAAAATACATTTGTACATACTCCTGAGAGGGTCCTGGGAAACTCTAGGACCTGTGGGCTACACTTAGAAAACTGCTGCCTTTACTGTTTTAAAATTGCCAAAGAGTTATTTCTGTGTTGCTAATTATATATTAAACTAAGTAAAGTTACATGCTTCTATTTAAGAAAAAGGCACAAGAAATATGTCATTTATGCTTTGTTGATAAGTTACAGCTTTTAAGTCTTACAGTGATCTTTAAATGAAATTTAATAAAATGATTATCTCATGAGCATACAGGAATTACTAATCATTTTAAATTAGCTCTGAACTACATGGCAAGCAAATAGTTGTAGTTTCATGATAAAGTTATTAGTTCAGGGTTAAACATAAAATCTTATAACAGCAATCTTTCAGTAGAATGACATTTCTCAGAGATGCTTATAGTATTTTATGGAGTAAACCATTTAATAATTCTTAGTAATAAAGTGTGGGAAAGCATTACTTAATCAACAAAATACTTTTTATTAATACATAGATTATTTAATATAGTAGTATGCTTCTGTGGCCTTGAATGCGTATGATATTTGCCCACTTGATTTTAAAATTGGTTTTGGAATGTTCTCTGGTCAATTGGGTTTCAGAATCTGACCATTTGTCTTTTAAAAACATTTTTAAAGGGCAAAACTCTGACAGCCATTGCAGTAATTCTTACCAACTTCCATGATGGCAAACCTCTTCCTGTTGAAAGAATTAAAAAAAGTCAACTGAAGAAGGTAAAGTATTAGTGTGTTTTCTCCGAAGTCTCTGGTTCATTTTAATTTTGTCATTAAAAAATAATTTGCCAGAAAATTGATAATACACAGTGTTTTTAGAGAAGTGAATGGCCTCTCTTATGTGTTGGTGACAAGAGTGAAAGTTGGGTACTATATTCTTGAGGGTAATTAGGTAATATATATCAAGAATCTTAAAAATGTTTATATTCTGTGACTCAGTAATGCCATTTCAGAGAAACTATCTAAAGAAGTTATCAGAGGGGCACCTGGGCGGCTTAGTTGGTTAAGTGTCCGACTCTTGATTTTAGCTCAGGTCTTGGTCTCAGGGTTATGAGTACAAGCCCTGTGTTGGACTCCACACTGGGCGTGGAGCCTATTTAAAAAAATAAGTTTGTTTAAAAAAATAAAGAAGGAAGTAAGTTATCAGAAATCCATTTTTTTCAGAGATAAAAGTTCAAACTTTTTCCCCTATGCATTATTTAAAGGCAAAGAAGAAACTCCTCAATAAGGTAACAGTTATGTTATTTATTATATAGCCTTAAAATTTAATATATTGCAACTATAAAATCCTATTTTTGAAGAACACTTATTTTTATGATATTTTTTAGTTAAAAGAAAAGGCCAGGGATGCATTTGTGAATAGAGTTGAGTCTCATTTTGGAAAGGCATATTTATGTATGTCTGAGTCTGAATGTAGTCATACATAGTAATAATTATGTCTTAGTGATGATAACATGGGTGACTTTCTTGATACTTTTTATATATCTTTACATATGGGATATAAACATTATTATACTCAGTTTCTAGGAATTAAAAATGTGTTTTATGTGAAAAATAAATATTAGAATGAAACGATTATTTTCCATTTTCAGCTTAACATTCAAGAACTTAAAGTAGGAAATATCTGAGCAAAATGTATATGCAAAATACCTCTTTTTTGGACTTTTCTGTACTGCTATTCTGATTTTTTTTAGTTTTCAAAGAGGCTGCTTATTAAGAGCCTTATTAATTTATGCACCTTGGTTGCATTTCCTTCTTTGTACTTTTGTTGGGAGTTTAACTCTGTTGTCAAATATCTGAGATTCAGTTCCTTACCATGAGTAATTTGATACTTTACATCCTGTTCTTCCTACATTTTGTTACTAAAACAGAAGAACACCGCCTAAGACTACTTACAGCTTCAGTAGCAATTATCGGCTTAAAAAATTATTATCGGTAAGGCCTTCCCTCCCACCCCCTGAAAATCAACCATGCATTTAAGGTGTTCCTTAAATAGCAGGAAGGTGTTAGTATATATATAGTTAGTATATATATCTGGTATATCTGGTATGTCACATTTCATTGAAATTGAGGCTGAAAATGTGATTTCCAGCTAAGAATTTATTGCAACAAAAATATTACACGGTTTTAAATAGATTTAGATATTCCAAGCTTACAGAGTGAAATGTCATTGATTTAAGTTCCATTAGATTGGAGTGTAATACGACTTGATAGGTTGGACTTCGTAGAAGGTTTAATTTTGAACTCTGAAGAAAAAAACTTGCTGAGCAAAATTATTTCATATAAAAGTAATGTAATGGACATCCTTTATTTGTGGATAAACTGTTAGGTTCTTTTTTGCATGTTTAATATAAATGGTTGTACTAATTATTGAAGAAGACTAGGTAGAACATTTGATGAAAAGCATTTTTAGTATCAGTTTCTTGTACCGGGTATTGTATATAAGTGATGAATCACTTATATTCTACACCTGAAACTAATATTATACTGTTAACTAACTGGAATTTAAATGAAAACTTGGAGAAAAAAATAAAATCATTTGTCTAGCTTGTTAAAAAAAAAGAAGGAAAGAAAAGTGTAAATACTGCTATAATAAAAATGGCAACTTTGGACTGCAGTGTATTTAATAATTTTGTAACGGGTATGCAGTCTTAAATAATGTAAATATTTTACATTGATTAAAATAAAATATCCTGAGCTCTGAAAAAAATACAAATAAAAAATTACCTAAAATAACTCCCAGTTATGTACTTCTAGATCTGTTATATTTAAAATTTTCAGCTTATTTAGACTCATACCATTAGAAGGGAATGGATCTTTTCACCTACATTTTCAGTAAAACTTAACTGGTGGGATTTTATAAGATGTTTCAAATTGTATTTTTTTAGTACTAAAATTATCCTTTCTTATCCCAATCTCAGCAAAAATTACTTTGTACTCCTGACCCCCAGTCCTAATCTCCACTCGATAATGGCTAAATCATCTACCTTTCTTTTTTAATGGGAAGAATTAAATTCAGCTAATTGGCATTTGTCATTTGTACCTACAGAATGAAGTTAAGAATTAAAGATTAGAGGAACCCTCCCCTATTAGACTCATTTAAAAATACGTTTACAAAGAAGTATAAATTTTTACTTTTACAGAAGTTTTGGTATTCATGTATATATATACATTGATGCATATTGAAACAAAGGGATATACATGAAGGCTTGGCATGAAAATCCCTACTAGAGTATGGTAGAAGGTACTCTGGAACCTGTACTATTGCGTCTTCCCACCCTGGGAATTCTGGAGAACAAGGATGGCAATGGCAGCCTCATTAAAGATAAGTTATTTACTGAGTAGGGACTCTTGGTTAAAAGTTTGTAGTCTGAGAACTTTTAATTCTAAAGTAAATTTCCATTTCATGTTCAGTTTTTCTTACAGTAATTATATTCCATTTATAATTCAGTTTTGTTATTTGTATTCCTTTGCAACAGATAAAGACCAATTAGTTTTCTTTTGAGATACCTGTGAAAAAATTTTTTAATCTATTTGTTTATTTTTCCTCATCACTTAATGCACCTCCCCACATTGCTCCAGAATGGAGTACCAGTCTAAGTAATCTTTATTCTGTAAAGTAAAGCAATATAAAGGATGCATTTTAAGTTTATTTAAAACTGACAGCAGTGCTGTGTAAGAAATATGCCTTTTCATCCAGGAGTGTAATGTTAACGATCAATCTATGAAACTTGGAGGAAACAATACCAGTGAAAAGGCAGATGGACTTATCAAAGGTAAAGTTTACTTTTGAACATGACCCCATGTTTAATTTAAAATTTTCCAGTTTAATGATGTAATTCGAGCCCTGACTTTTTGTATATATAAAAATTTTAAGATCTCTCTTTCTAAGAATCTCATGAGAACTGGTAGGAAAGATTTCATCAAGGAGGTCACGATGGAATTGGGTGGTTGTACACCAGTCAGAGAAGCTGAGGAGGAACATTTTTGGTTGAGAAAAAATTACATGAAAGGGCAGTAAAAACAAACAATAGCAATATAAGGCATATTTTGTTCTGAGACCTCAGAGTAGTTTATGGTAATTATAATGTAATGTTCATGGACAACAGCAGATGAGGGTAGAAAGATAGGTTAGAGCCAAATTCTGAAGTCAGAAGAGAAATGAAAAGAGAACTTTGGTTTTAGCAGTTACATAGCTGGCTTAGCAGTTAATGACCTTCGCAAAATTAATTTTTGAAGATTGGTTAGAGCAGAGCAAAACAAAATATTTTAAGATAAGAATAGTAGGTGAAGAACTGGAAATAACAGTTGTGTGCTATTTATTTTGCTAAGTTTGAAATAAAAAAATAGTTGGAGATGAAGGCAGAATTGAGGGGCTTTTTGCACAGGGGAGCATTAAGAAAGAAATCCATGGATAGGTAGAGATTTTGGGTACCATGGAGAGAGGTAGGCCTCTGTGGGGGCAGTGAGATCAAGAGAACAGATAGGTGAGTTAGCATTAGAAGGAAAGGAAGTAAGGTTGATGGAAAATATAGATAATTGAGGGAACAAAAGGTAGGAAAATTGGGAGTTTATACTAGGTAGCATTCGATTTTCTTTGTGAAGTAAAGTAGATCATCATCTGGGAGTCAAAGGAGTTAAGAATCTAGGCAAAGGATCCAGTATGGTATAGACCTTTGTGGTGAGTGGGTAGAGCTAGGAGCTGGCTGATTGAAAGAACAAGAATGAAGAATTAAAAAATTGATTTGGAAAACCAAGGTTTTAAGAAGGGTGCTGCTAGTCAAGACGATTTACTAATAACTCTGTATATTTGTCCTTTTTTTGAAATGAAAGGATCTAGATGTAGTGGAGAACCCAGTATTTCAGATGTCAAGGGAAAGAATAAATATCCCAAGTCAGAATTGTCTAGCTCCCGCCCCAAAAGGTAAACTCTGTTATGGTTTGATTGTATGTAATGTTTGTTTAAACTCTTTCTCCATTTTCTTATATATAGGAGAGAGATATGACCATTTATCTCAGTTATATAGTTCTTTCAAATTTATTCTTTTACTTGAAACTTGCAAAATCACTGACTTAGGCAGATGGTGTTCTCGTTTTATAGGTGAAGAAAAGTAATACTAATCTATAAAAGAAGTTAATTGGTAGTTTTTAATAATCACTATCTTTCTACCACTTTTTTTTTTCTATTTCTTTCACATAGGAACTAAGATCTAGCTCCCGAGTTTTTTGTTTTTGTTGATTTTAGAAGAGCTTTCTTTATATTTTGAGGAGATGAAAACTGACAACTATTAGATGATTTGATAGAAGCACTCATTGCTCATCTCAGTTCTTTGTCATTTCATCTTTAGAAATAAGACGTGATGAAGTTACTTAAGGAGAGTATTCTGTTAACGTAGACTAGAGGGAGAATTTGAATAAAATACATACTGCTCCTCTGATCTTACCTTTAATCTGTTAACGTTATAAATTTCATTTACCCTCAGAAGTAGGTCTAAATACTTGACTTTTTGTTGTATCGCCTACCATAATATCTGTAGGCGTGATCTCAAATTTGAGTATCTATTAGCTAGTCTAGTAAATATCTCATAATGGGGGCTTTGTTAATTGTTCTCTATCAATACCTGTCTAAATTGAGCACAAAACCAGGACTCCTCAGTTTCTCATCTAGATCTACAATCTTACAACTTTGAACTGACCATGAGTGTGAGAACAGCACTGATAGGTTGACCAGATAAGATTAAAGGACATGGAAATAGTAGGGAGGATGTAGGGGAAAAACTAATTAACACACATATGATAGTCAATACATGTATGTTTACTGTGCAACAGGCATTAGTTTAGGGGCATTGCATGTAGTAACACATCTTATCTTACGAAGTGCATTGTATTTTTAGTCCTGTTTTCCAAATGAGGAAACTGAGGCATAGAAGACTATTAAGTGATGAGCCTAAAGTGACACAGCAAATAAGTAGGGGAATGGAAATTTGAATCTAGGCAGTCTGACTCTAAAGACCATTATTTTTAGGTGCTTAAGCACTGTAATATAGTGTTTCTATACAAAATACATGAAAGTTTTCATTTTGAGAGAATTATATTTTTGCATCTTAGCTGCTCATTTCATTATATTAGAAGGATTCTCTTTGATAAGAGTTATTTCTTTTTAGTTCTAGTTTTTTATAGGTGTTTTGTTTGAATTGCCAAATATTAAATTCAGTATTAAAAATGATTATTACTTTAGGATGGTTGGCTTTTTCAAATTTAATAATAGTGGTACTGTATTTTGTATAGTAAATGCATCTGCATATGAAGGAAAAATGCTTTTAGCAAATTTTACTTTCATTTGTCAAATTTTCCTTGAAATTTTTTTAAAAAACAGGCAACACAGAAGCATTTGTACTGCATGTATTAAACCTATGTTTTCATATCCCATTTTGTTTTTGTTTGATAAAAAATTTGTGTATACTTTATTTTAGAAGAAAAGCTGCTGTCCAGTATAATGAAAGCAGTGATTCAGAGGAAAATGAAACAAGTGAATTGCCACAGAAAATGAAAGGTGGTATAATATGAAATGAATTTGATTTGATAATGTGTCTTATATTCTAATTTCCTAGTGTGACCATTTTTGTATTTGGTTTTGTTGTAGGCAAACTGAAAAATACACAGTCTGAGACTAAAAGAGTAAAAGGTATGTATATAAATCTCAGTATCCATAATCTACACTTAAGGATTATTAAAGTAAAACTCCATAGGTTTATATCGCTCTAGCTTGTAATTCGTTAGTAATAGGTCTTACACTTGACTGCTATTTACATTTGAACTAATCAAGGCTGTTGAGTGAATGAGGCAAATTGAAAGATTAGTTTTAAATTAAAATCTAAGAGAAATATTTAAACTAACTTGAAACAAAGTAATTTTTACTAATAAAATGACTCCAATAAAACCTCATATGTATAAATTAAAATTACAAAAGTTGGGTGGGAGCACCTTCTTGGTAATATTACTGTTCCCATTGTCATACAGATGTTAAGATAACCAGTGAGTATCATTACTTTTTCCTCTACCTTTAAAACATAACTCTTTGTTTTCTTTTCTTGTAAACTGGATCATACTGTATTCCTTAATAGTTGAGAAATTGTATTGCATTTGGAAAATTACTCATTACCACCAACTGGTATGAAAATTTGGCAGTCTCATCATTAGAAGTCAAACACCTGTTTCCTTAAAAATATTCTTCCACCTGGAAGCTGAATCACTTTGCATATTTCTGCCCCTACTTTCACATCTCTTCCTCAAAAGAAGTAACACTTCATGACAAGTGATTACATTCCTTCTTTAAGCTGGAATGATATGCTCAGTGTCAGGCAATTTTGGTCACCAGAAATTTTGTTTTTATTGACTAATATACACTCTTAAGATTTGGAGTATGTAAGTGTTATTTTTATTTCCTATCCTCAGGAGGTACCTGTACCTAAGCATAGGAGAGAATTAGTTTTCAAATATTTTAATGATTCTGTGGTTTTATTTCAGCAGGATCTTCTAAGGTTAAAGAAGATGCAGAGTTTGCGTGTGCACTTATTTCATCTACCCCTACAACAAAAAGGAGAATGTTGAAAAAGGGTCGGTAAATCTCATGGTTTTTTAGCTTTTGTTTTTCAGTGTAAAAAGTTTTTAATGACAAAAGTTATGAGAACATGGTATAAGAAGTTTCGAAAGTAAAGAAAAAGATAATCCCATTTTTCTTGGAGGTGCATGTTTTTGTGTTCTCCTAGTACCTTTTCTTATTCTATTTATTTTAGTTAGGTCAAAAATATGATGGAAAAGAGGTCCTTTACTCATCTGAGTAGCAGAAATGTTTTCTTCTAGTGAAGGCCCAGAGTAATTGATGGCTCTTTAAAGCCTAATTTAATTTGAAGTTATTTAAATTGTAATAAAGATTCAGTTTTTGGTATGAGTAGAATTTGTTTCCACTTATGAATGTTAGTGATATTTATTATAATTTTGTATTTTGTAGTTCAGAGGAAAACATTGTGTAAGAATCTAAATATTTGAGAATGAATGAGTTTGAACTCTAAGGAGATCTGGGACAAATTATTTTATCTCTGTTACTTAGTCCCTTATATCTTACATGTTGGGGATATACCAGGCAGAAGTCTGTTTACATGCAGCTTATGGTCTAATGATGGGAACACATAAACAAATGAACACATAATTTTAAATGATAAGCATTGTGAATAAAATAAAGGAGGATAGTGAAATAAAGATTGATGAAAGGGACCTGTTAAAGGAGATGATATTTGACCCAACACAGAATGATGAAAAAAGAGCTAACTTTTGGTCTAAGAATCAGACAATTAATTGAATTGAAAATATAGGCATTTTAAATAGAATATTCTTGACCCTGATTTTTGAAATTTTAAGAAACATGAATTTTCTTTTTTTTTTTTTAAAGATTTTATTTATTTGACAGAGATAGAGACCGCCAGCGAGAGAGGGAACACAAGCAGGGGAAGTGGGAGAGGAAGAAGCAGGCTCATAGCGGAGGAGCCTGATGTGGGGCTCGATCCCACAATGCCGGGATCACGCCCTGAGCCGAAGGCAGACGCTTAACCGCTGTGCCACCCAGGCGCCCCAAGAAACATGAATTTTCTTTTGAGATAGAATTTAGATAGAATTAAGTTCACAGTCAAAAAGTTCCTTCTTGCAGGCACATAGCCATAATAGAAGAAAAGTAACTTTAAAAAATCATAGCTGTGAAAAAAACAAAATAAGCTCGTTTCTGGAAGAACAGCAGAAACAAAAATCAGTGAGTGTAGACAGAAATGATAGTGCTATCTTAAATAAGACACAAAAAGTCATAAGGAAAAGATAGATGAAATTCTACTACCTTTTAAATTACCGTGCATCAAAGTGCAACATAAACAAGGTGCAAAATGACAAGACTGAAGAATATATTTCTGGTAAGTGTAACTTATGAAGGATTAGTATTTAGAATGTGTAAAAGAAACCTCTGCAAATCAATTGGAAAAAGACAATCCAGTAAGAGAATAGCCACTAAGAATACAAAGGTACATTCTAAGGAAAGAAAACATAAATAACCAGTAAATGTACGGTAAGCTGTGCAGATTCAGTCACTGGGAAAATCAAATTAAAGAACAGAGAGATACCATTTCACCCATTATATTTACAAACATTTAAAAATTTCACAGTGCCATGTATAGGCAAGGTTGTGCAGCAACAGGAACTCTTAGGCACTATGGATGGGAGTATAAATTACCATGGTGAACAGCAACTAGGCCAAATATAATGAAGATAGATATATCATCTAAATGTGTAGAAGGACACATGAAGAAGTAGTTTTCACTGCTGTGTTATTCTAGAAAAATATTGGGAGTAAATACTGTCCAGTAGGGGAATGGAAAATAAAATTACAGCATGTCCTTTCGTAGGCTGCCCAAGTATTCTTGCAACGTGTCAGCTGGCTTCCTCCAAAGGGAGTGATCAGAGAGAGAGGGAAAGAGCACCCAAGACAGACACTGCATCCTTTATAACTTAATCTCAGAAGTTACATACCACCACTTTTTCCACATCCTATTTGTCACCCTAGTAGAGTATGGGAGGAGACTATATGAGGTTGTGACTGTTAGAAAGTGGGTATCTTGCAGTCTGGTTACCACATTAACTATAGTACAGATTCCAAAAACTGCATAAAACAAGTGTTATCTTAATAACTATGAGTAACTTAAATACATATCAGGAGATATTCCACACTTTTTCCTTGGTGTCCCCTCTCAATCACAATTCTCTACTTCCCCGCATAAGTAATTGCTGTCTGGATTTTAGTTGTTTAGAGTAACAAGGTAAAAAATAATGAAGTGACAAGGTAAAATCTAGTTCCTGTTACTTCCATCATGGCTAGAAACAACAGTCTGTCTACTTCATTTTAATTCTTCCTGTTTTCTTTTCATAAAAGCACATATTGGCGTTTCTTTATTGACTTCATATATATGAGAAGAGAACTGAAGACTGTTTCAACTGATTTATTTCAGGAGCATCTGCAGTGGAGGGTTCAAAGAAAACTGATGTTGAAGAGAGACCAAGAACAACACTGATCATCTGCCCACTTTCTGTGTTAAGCAACTGGATTGTAAGTCGTCATAGCCTTTTAAAAATGTGACATGATTTATATTTTAGTCTTGTAAAAAATATTCTGTTAGAGTCATTCATTGGGAAAGATATGCTTGGTCAGCATTTTATGTTTAAGTTAAAGTAATTGTTAGGTGAATTGGGGTTTTATTTGCTGAATTGAAGTAATTCTTTGAAGATTTATAGTAGAGAAGGAAACAGTAATTGTTATAAGTTTGTACTTCTTCCTCTGCCATTTATGTCCCACAAGGTGGGAAAGATAGACAATTTAAGACTGCTATATTTACGAATTATTGGGAACTCTTTTTTTTGGTTTTTTTTGAAGATTTTATTTATTTATTTGACAGAGATAGAGACTGCCAGTGAGAGAGGGAACACAAGCAGGGGGAGTGGGAGAGGAAGAAGCAGGCTCATAGCAGAGGAGCCTGATGTGGGGCTCGATCCCAGAACGCCGGGATCACGCCCTGAGCCAAAGGCAGATGCTTAACCGCTGTGCCACCCAGGCGCCCCTGGAAACTCTTTTCTAAGAACTACGCTAACTTACGTGTATATAACAACTTGTAGCATTTAGTGAGCTCCTATGTGCTCAGTTTTTCCTCTAAGCTCTTTTCATAGATTTCCGCATTTAGTCCTCACAACCATTATTCTCACTTTCCTGGTGATCAAATTGAAATACACAGAAATCAAGTAACTTGCTTAAGATCATCCAGCTAATAAATGGAGTTAGGATAAAATCTCCAGCATTCTGATTCTAGAGCCTGTGCTTTTAAGGCTACCCACCAGAAAATTTTGTCTTTTTTTTTTTTCTCCTTCCAGATTGCTTTTCTATCCTAAAACATTACATTGGAATAGAACCTCTTGATGTATTATTTGTAAGGAGCAGCTTGGTTGTGTTTCCCTTCCAGTTTGAGCTTCAAGCTGCATGTTAAAATGAAATAATGACTATTAGAAGCATTGTGAACATAAAGACCACTGGATGTGAACTTCTGTTCTTGCCACGTCCAAGGTTATTTGCACCTCTCCTGACCTTTCCTCCTCTAATCTCAGAGGTGGAAGAGGTCTTGGTCTTTGTAAGACCATTACCTTAGTTTGTACTTTGGATTCCATCTCTTCCCACCTTTGCATTTTATCTGTTATTTTTCTCTTTGTCTGGTTAGTCTTTTCCCACTGGCTTTTTCATGAAACATACTTGGATCTTTTTCATTTTTAAATACTTCCTCTTGATTATGTCTCATCTTTAAGTTGCTACTCTTATCCTTTCCTTTGCTGTCATACCTTTTGGGATTTAATTTCCACTTTGTGCTTTTACTTACTACTTATAATCTAGCCTGTGCCACTTGTTCCTCTAAATTGCTTTGGAAAAGATTACTAGTTATTGTCTAATTGTCAAATTCTATGCTTTTTTACTTTGTTTTTGATTTTTATGTACTCTTGCCTTCTTTGATTCTCATCTTTTTAAATTTTTGGTATGTGTATGTTTTAAAAATTAAATCTCTGATTAGTGTGTCATTTTTCCTCTTAGGACCAGAGTGAGGTTTGGTTCTTTCTTGCTCTTTTTTTATTCCAACGAAAGTATTCTCTTTCTTTTGAGATGTAGTGCATTTTGGGAAGGCCAGTGTATGGGTACCAGAATGATAGTTTCAGGGTGAGGTTTACAAGTATTAATGGTGGTATAAAAAGTAGAACTCTGCACAGTTCTTTAAGAGCTTGGGTTAGGGATATGTATTTTAAAAATGGGTCATCAATATTTCATATATAACTTTATATATGAAAAACAAAATTTAAGATAATAAAAACTTCAGAAAGGAAACCTTGGCAAAGTCTTGCCTAATGAGATTATGGAAAAAATGATTTTTAAAGGAATGAGGGATGGTTGGGCATATAGATTCCTTGTCAAGAATCCGAATTTTGTGGGGTGCCTGGGTGGCTCAGTCAGCTAAGCGTCTGCCTTGGGCTCAGGTCATGATCCTGGAGTCTGGGATTGAACCCTGAGTGGAGCTCCCTGCTCATCGGGGGAGTCTGCTTCTCCCTCTGCCCCTCCCTCTGCTCATGCGTGCGTGTATGCGTGTGCTCTCTCAAGTAAATAAATACAATCTTAAAAAAATTTAGAATTTTCAGTCTCTCAATAAGCTACTCTCTTTGCAGCCTCCAAGTAAATGACATGGCACCCTAATGAGCAAGCTAGAACTACCTTATCCTTTTTTTGTCTTCAGATAGGGGAGAGTCCAGTTAAAGGTGTAAGATACGAATCCCACTTCCACCACATACTTATTCTGGATATTTGGACAAGTTATCTTCCCAAGAGAAAATGAAATAACACATATTTTATTCACACACACACACACACACACACACACACACATATGTACAACTGAAGCACAGTGACTAGAAACTCAATACTATCATTCTCTTTCTCTAGGAAAGGTAATTTTTTTCTATTTCTGGTCTAATCCTGCCACAAATTTGTTCTGTTCCATTTCAAGGCAGCACATTAATTCAGTTTTCTCATATTGAATTCTTTCTCTTTTCCTTTTCCACCAGATTTCTTAATAAAATTCTCTGCGTTTTCACCTTTTACTCTTTAGTGTTTTATCCTCTTTCTTAGTATTTTTGCCTTTACTATTTCAGGTATCATTCTCTCTTCAGCCCCTAGTAGTCTCGTTTTTTGGTCCCACCCTCTATAGAAACTCTGACGGCCTTCAGTGACCTCATTGTTGCCGTGTCCAGTGAGTTACCTTTTTCTTTTCCTCTGCTCTTTTGTTATGTCTTATTTTGTAAACCATCTTTAAATCTTTTTATAGAGAGAGGGAATGAACATAAATTAGCAGTTAAAAAATCAACCTTGTATTCCTTTTTTAAACTTTGCTCTTCTTCCCCCCCCCCCCCCCAAATTTTGTTGCTTCCCCAACTTTCTGACTACTGTTTTTCTCCCATGGTTTCTATTTAGTCTTCCTTCCCCCCCCCCAACCCTAAAGCATGGTATCTTTTTTGAAATATTGGGAAAATTTTTAATGAGATTTGCATTTACTTAAGATTCAGGAATTTCAAAAGTCTGCCACATTTGCTTTATTTTTATTTTTTTCTTTGCTGAATATTTTAAACTACCCCAGTAAAAACAAGCCCACTGTTTAAATACTGCCATTCTGTAGGTTCTGCCCCAACCTCCTTTTCTCATTATGCATGTTCTTAGAACATTCCTATAGCTTCATGTACTATCTGATGATAATTTTATAAAGTCCATCTCTGCATTGCATTACAGACCAATACTTAATTTTTCCTAGTAGGGGCACCTGGGTGACTCAGTCTGTTGAGTGTCCAATTCTTGATGTCGGTCAGGTCATGATCTCGGGGTCCTGGGATTGAGCTGTGTCAGGCTCCACACTTGGTGGAGAACCTTCTTGGGATTCATTCTCTCCCTCTCTCCGCCTCTCTCCCTAATCCCCCTCCCCCTCTGCCTATACCCCCACTTGCACATTTTCTCTCTCTCTCAAATAAATCTTTAAAAATAAATAAAGTAAATAAATAAATATTCCTAATATACGTCTCCAGTGAGACATTCTGTACTGTCCAGGAATTTTAAATGTCTGAAGTAATACTTATTATTTCTTTCTCATTTTAAGATTTTATTTATTTGAAAGAGCAAGAGCATGAGCTGGGGGAGGGGGACAGAGGGAGGGAGAGAGAGAATATCAAGCAGATTCCCTGTGGAGCACAAACCCCTAACGTGGGGCTTGATCCTAGGACCCCGAGATCATGACCTGAGCCAGCCAAAGTCAAACACTTCACTGAGCCACCCAGGTACCCCATTTCTTTCTCATTTTTATACCCATTTTTCCCTTCTTTTTTTAAACTTCCTTACATCTTTATCACACAGTTCTTCTAGGCACTCGCTTCAAGTATCAGAGGCTTGTCTTCTCCCTTTTTTTTTCATATTCTATATTTAATTAGTCAAGTCCTGTCAGTCCCTTTTTCTTGGTATCTTTCTTTTACACCTGTCCTTCCTGTTCTGTTCTTACCTCTGATACTTTAAGGCCTTATCATCTCTCACCTAATAGATTCTCAGCTTTGTTTTTCTGGTTTGTTTGTTTGGTTTTTTTGGTAAAGATTTTATTTATTTGAGAGAGAAAGAATAAGCACAGAAGCAGGGAGGAAAGGTGGAGGGGCAGAGGGAGAAGCAGATTCCTCACTGAGCAGGGAACCTGATGCAGGGCTCAATCCCAGGACCCCAGGATTGTGACCTGAGCCTGAAGGCAGACACTTAACTGACTGAGCCACCCAGGCGCCCCTCTCTGGTATCCTTTTTTTTCCTCCCCCAGGCTAATCATGATTTTTTTTTTCCTGCTCAGCATCTCTCAGATTTGAGAGAAAACATCAGTTGTTTTAAACATCATTTCCTCAGAGAGGGCTGGGACCAGGTCTTATTTTTCTTTTTAGCTATACTACTTTCTGGTTGATAACCTGGCAAATAGTAGGTCTATGATAAATGAATGAAAGTAGATACTATGCTTAAATCTCTGCCTATGTTCTTGAAAATATTGGTTGCTCTTTTACAGTTTAATTTTGATATTACAAACTTTACTAACGGGAAGCATTAAAGATCCTTTCTGTTAAAATATTGAAAAAATTTTTAAAAATTACAGTTTTAAAGAAATTTGGTCATTTTTCCTCCTAAAAATGAAGTGTCTGCTCATTGGTAGGGCCAAACAAAATTTATATAATTTATTATTATTGAATATATATCCATTTTCCTGGCAGTAAAATAATAATTAGTATTGTTATTATCATTCTTATTGTAGTTTAGATTGCAGGAAACTTGATTTTATGTAACTTTAGTAGTCTGGTTTGTGTACAGGACAGTAGTTTTTTATATCAAATGTGACACTAATCTGTTTTATTATTTTAAATATTTCTAATTTTCTTCTAGGACCAGTTTGGACAACATATAAAATCAGATGTGCACTTGAATTTTTATGTTTATTATGGTCCTGATCGTATAAGAGACCCAGCCTTGCTTTCAAAACAGGATATTGTTTTGACTACATACAACATTTTAACTCATGACTATGGAGTAAGTATGCTGAGACTCATATTTCAGAAGTTGAATTTAAGAAATATGCTTCAGGTTTCTAAAGCATTCTAAAATTCAGACTTTATACTCTTCCTTTCTTTCTACATACTTAAGAATATGTAGGAAGTAAATAGGAAATCGTTTTCTAATATTCTGCAAAAAAGTCTGAACATTCTTCAGCTGATTATGAATATTTTCCATTTTGAACACTTGAAATTACAGTTTTACATTGGAATTGTACTAAGTTTATATAGCAGTTTATAAGTGAATTCTGTTTTTTCTAGTATTCTAGAATATTATTTTCTATCACAGTGATTTGATTAATAATTATCTCAGTTTAAAAGAAAGCCTTTTTTTAATAGCTGAAGTTCATGAGTTTCCCAGTTAATTTAGAAGTTTAATTGTTGTTTGTTTGCCTGTAATTCCAATTGTTAAAATGTTTTTCAGAATACCTTATTGTCAAAATTTTGGTCTTCTGGTAAGAACGTTATTAACTTTAACATAAGAAAAACTAATTAGGTTGTATTCAAATAATTCCTACAACTGAAAATTTTTCTGTTAACACAGTTTTAATCTAAGGCAGAATTAGCTCAGTGTATTGAACCAAAGTCTCAATAGAGTGCTAGACTACCTAGGTTTAAATGGTAGCTCTGCTGTTTCCTAGCTGTGGTACTTTGAGCAACATGCTTCCCAGCCTTGGTGCTTCAGTTTTCTCATCTGTAAAATAGGAGTAAATACTAATACTTCATAAGCTTTTCAGCAGTCAATAACTTAATATATATATAGTTTTAAAGCAGTATCTACCACATAGTAAGTGTTAATATTAAAGAATAATAACTTGTATTTATCAAATTACATGAGTAATATTTTTACTTGCCTGTGTTTTTAATTCACATGAAACATTTATTTCAGACTAAAGGTGATAGTCCATTACATAGCATAAGGTGGCTAAGAGTGATACTGGATGAAGGACATGCCATCCGAAATCCAAATGCTCAACAGACAAAAGCTGTACTTGATTTAGAAGCAGAAAGAAGATGGGTATTAACAGGTAAAAAGGTTATATTTTTTTAAGAATTCTCAAATATGTATCATTCAGTAAGTTTTAGTGAGGTAACTTTGTAAACTTCAGGTTTGTCTATAATTAATCATAGAAGTCATTTAATAAAATACTTTGACTTGTTTTTCACAGTTGCCCATGCTGTGGCAACATTTGAATGATAGTCAATTTATGGAATAATCACTAGGCTTTTTTTTAAACTTCGGAGATTCATTAGACACTTTAATTCTCCAGTCAGAATCTCTATTTCTCTATTTCTCACATTGAAGCCAAGCCTGTTTGCTACTTTTGACACCTCTACTAGAAAATGCGGAAGAGAATGTAAACTCAGATTCACTTTTTCCTTCTTGCTAGTACTGCTAATTTAAAACCAAATAAACACATGTTCTTGGATAAGGAGAAAGTTGAATTTACTGGACCTGCGGTCTTTTTCTTTGTTAGTGTGTCAAGTGAGAGCTGAAAATTAGAGCAAAACTATATTTTGAGATTGGGTTTATGTTTAATGGATTATAGTTATACCTTAATAGTTAGTCTCTATGCCCAGTGCAGAATGCCCATTTTCAACTATTGTTTCCTCTGATTGCGTTAGGTGCATATTCTAAATGGATACACTTATAGAGTTAAAACACTTTTCTGTTATTTTTAGGTACTCCGATTCAGAATTCTTTAAAGGACTTGTGGTCTCTTCTTTCCTTTTTAAAACTTAAACCGTTTCTTGATAGAGAATGGTGGCATAGAACAATACAGCGTCCTGTCACAATGGGAGATGAAGGAGGACTTAGGTAAGTAATTTTATGAAAACTGATTAATATTAGCAATAAATAACTGTAAGCAGCTTGAACCAATTGTCACTTTGATTACTATTTTAACTTCACTGTTGGCTTTCTTCTCCCAAAAGCATTTATAGCTTAATGCCTTTGGCTCTTAGAATCTGGTGATTCTTGTTTGGGGAGACAAGGATTTCATACTATCACTAAAACACATAAGCCTTCCCTTTCTTTGATTTTAGTCAAACTGAAAGAAAAGACAGAGCTTTATGGTCTTTGAGTGTTGCTTTTGCCCCTGAAATCACCATTAATTGATTAAACAATGGCAGGAAAAACTGTATGGTCTGAGGATCTAATATATATTAAATTTTCACAGTTTACCTTGTGTAGCTCTATATAGTGGTAATTGAATGGTATGACATACATTGGTATCAACAAGAGTTTAAGGAAGAAAGTTGGATCTCATGGAGACAGATAATAAAATTCAGTTTGGTGATAGCCATTTCACAGGGTACTTACTAGGCTAATATGTGGCTTAAGGTTTTTGCCTAGAACAGTGGTTTTCAGAGTTTGGGATCCATTAGCAGGTTGTGAAATCATCATAAAGATGGCAGCTAGGATTATAAAAGAAAATGAAATAGAGTAGAAGATTTAAAGAAATATAAATCTTTGCATATAGTAAGTATTGTTTTGTGAAAGGTTTCTGTTATACGTGTATGTGTTTTTATAGATACGTTTGCAAGATGGAATAAAATGTGTTTCCTGTGAAAAGGTTCAAAAGCCACCACCCTAGTTTACAAAACGGCTTGATTCTCAGAACCAACTATGTAAATTCTGATTTAAGAAATTGTATTTATATTTCAGTGTTAGGAAAAACCTTTCCTTAAAAACCTTTCTTTCCTTAAAGAATTGATGTGCCTCCTTTTTTTCTGATGTTGAGAAGGGAGTATAAAGGTTGTAGAACATAGAAGGAGTTTCTCTCTTCTGAATTGTCACATCATGTTTTAATTTTTTTGGCATCTTTACTTTGTAAAAATTACTTATTTTTGTACCTTGAATTTCATATTACTGAAAAATCTTTTTGAAGATAAGATCTTTCCTCATATTTATAGTTTTATGATATAGTATAATGCCTTGCACTTTGTGTAGCTACTTAAGAGTGTGAACGTTGAATATTGGATGATGTATTTGACAGAAGCAAGAAGTAAAAAAGTTAGTGACTAGAACAAAAACGGGGAGAAGTTAAGAAAAATAAAGACAGGATAAAAGAAGATTAAACTGACAAGTATTGAATTGAGGGCAATGAATGCATTATTGCTATAATTTTCTATTGGTAGAATATATGATTATCAGATTGGATAAGACTCAAAGGGATTTTTTTTAAAAAAACCTTTATTTAGGTTCTAAAATAGTAATATATTAAAATATTTTTTTTGTTCTTGTTGAATCAACTTATATAGAAATAAAAAGTTATGTGATTACTTGTTTTATTTTGACTTAGGCGTTTACAATCCCTAATTAAAAATATTACCCTAAGAAGAACAAAGACAAGCAAAATTAAAGGAAAACCTGTTTTGGAGTTACCAGAACGTAAAGTATTTATTCAGCACATTACACTTTCAGATGAAGAGAGAAAAATTTATCAGTCTGTGAAAAATGAAGGCAGAGCTACTATTGGAAGGTACGGAAAAAAGAAAGACATTTTAGAAGATAATTTTTATTTTCTTTCCTATTTAACTGAATAGTATTTCTTAGAAATGTTAGTAAAATCTGAAGTATACTGAAAGATAATTTGCTGCTTTATTTAAATTCCTTTTTACAAATTAGTTGAAGTAAATGAAATAGTATTATAATTTACAGGTAAGTAATTCCTTAAGTTAGGAAAAAATTACAAGTTTACTTGAAATGGCAAGTTCTGAGTGGCTAGTCAGAAGACCTTGCATCTATCCCTGGCTCTCTATCATGGGAGTAGGTAAAAACATTGAGAGAAGTATATATAGTGAGAGATAATAAACCTATTTAAGGAACAAAACTTTGGGGAATGTCCACATTTAAGAAATAGGAAAATAAAGAGAAATTACTGTAGAAGATTCCGTCAAGGGCAGAATTAGGAAAAAAGTAAAGAAAACTGTTGGAGAATCCAATGAAAGCATAATCAAGAAAGAAGGAATGGTCAGTAGTGTCACATGATGCAGAGACTTAGAAAAGCTGTTTAATTTGGTGATTCAGAAGTTACCGGTGTAAACTCTTAGCATAGTTTCACCAGAATACTGAGGTGTGTACCAAATTGTAGGAGTAAGGGAATTTCAAAGAGGTAGCAGCTGTAGGTTGGGGTAGACCATTTTTCATGAAGTTTGCAAAAGGAAGAAGAAAGTGAGACTGATACATAGGATTGATAATTGGTTGCTCTGTCAGTTTTTTGCATTTATTTGGGTTAACTGCCTTGAGAAGAGAGCATGGAAGAGACTACAGATAGAGAAGAGAATAAAGCAAATTGGTAGAGAAAAATGAAGCCTAGTGGAGGGTAAAGAGTATAGTCAGTGAAATAGGAGACAAGGGTATCTACAGGGAAAGGTGGTGGGAATGTGAGGAAGATAGCGGGACTTACAGCCATTATAAAAAGTTGTAAGGTTCTGGGGCGCCTGGGTGGCTCAGTCATTAAGCGTCTTCCTTTGGCTCAGGTCATGATCCCAGGGTCCTGGGATCGAGCCCTGCATCAGGCTCCCTGTTCTGCTGGGAGCCTGCTTCTTCCTCTCCCACTCCCCCTGCTTGTGTTCCCTCTCTCACAGGCTGTTTCTCTCTCTGTCAAATAAATAAATAAAATCTTAAAAAAAAAAAAAAAAAAAAAGAAGTTGTAAGGTTTTTAATGTGGTAGATAGGTTTCATGTAGTTTTGGATATATGTAGAAAGTCAATATGACTTTCCAAACAACACGTGAAATCTGGGAATAGGAACTGTTGAAGGAGATTATAAAGGGGTCAGGGATTGGTAGAAGGTGAGAAATTCTAGTCCAAGCAAGAACATGTTTGGTGTGAGTGCCCACGGGACCAAAATGAGTAGGAGACAAGTGAAGGCAGAACAGGGCTGAGAAAATAGGGGAATCTTCAGACTCAAGAACTTCATTGAAATACAAAGCAGGTTTAACAGGAATTAGATTGAATAAGATTGTTCTAACTAAGCAAGTGATTTCAGAGTTCAAAATCTTGCAGTTGTGATTGAAATTTCCTTCATATTCATTCTTTCAATCAAAATTTAATATGTGCCTGTGTAATATATACTGGGATATATAGCATAATAAAATAGACAAAAATCTCCACTCCCAAGAAGTTTATATTTTAATGGAGGGAACAGGCAATTTTTAAAAATTAAATAGGATGGAAAAAAATTGGGAGATAGGGAGTGCTGAAACTGTTTTAAAAGGGTATTCACTGAAGACCTTACTGAGAAGGTTCTGTGTGGGAAAAGATCTAAAAGAATGGAGTTGGGAGACATTTCAGGCAGAAGAAATAGCAAATGTAAAGCCCCTTAGTTGAAAGCATATTTGGTGAGCTTGAAGAACAGTAAAGAGGTAAGTGTGGCTGGATAATACGTGCAAATGTCATGATGATGTCAGAGATTGGAGTGGGAGTACATGACGGTTTTGTAAGGCATTGTGCATATTTCAAGGACTTTGGCTTTTACTTTTTATTAGATTAGAAAACTTTGAAGGGTTTTGACCCAGGAGAGTGACATAATCTTATTTATATTTTAAAAGGATCACTGACTGTTGTGTTAAGTTTGATATTCTAGGAGTAAGGGCATGAGGGAGAACAGTGGCAGTAATCAAAGAGATCATGGTGGTTTTCACTACAGTAGTAGTAGTGATGAAGGGGGTGAAAAATAGCTGGATTCTGTTATAGTTTGAAGGCAAAGCCAGCAGAGCTTGCTAATTGATATGGTATGGAGAGTGAGAGAGAGGAGTCAAAATAACACCAAGGTTTTTCACATGAGTGTGACTAGAAGGTTGAAATTACCATTTGCAGAAATTGGTCTATGGGAGGAACAGTTTTTTCAGGGAAGATCAGAAGTTCAGTTTTGGACCTATTGATCGCATGATGCCTCTGAGATTTCTAAGTGGGGATGTCTTGTAGTCAGATGTAAGATTAGAGTTCATGGGAATGTTCTTGATGTAAATTTGAAAGTCACCTGTTTGTAGTTGGTAATTAAAGCATGAGTCTGGATGAGATCACCAAAAGCGAGTGAAGTTAGAGAACAGGTCTAACAAAGACGAGTGGCTAGTGAGGTTGGAGGAGGCTTCTACTCTAATTATCTAGTACTCAAAAGAGATTTGTTAAACTGAAATGCTGACTATTAGTGTAGTAAGTGAGCATGCCAGGGAATAGACGGTTTGAAAGATTATTCAGGTTAAGAAGAATAACTTTATTGAACCCTTAGAAAATAGGTTATTTTTAAAGTATTCTTTTTAATATGTAGTACATTTAGTAACATTTAGTGAGCACTTACTCGGTGTTATGCATTCATTTAAGTACTTTATATGTATTTTTTAAAGATTTTATTTATTTAGCGGCACCTGGGTGGCTCAGTCGTTAGGTGTCTGCCTTCGGCTCTGGTTGTGATCCTGGGGTCTTGGGATCAAGCCCTGCGTTGGGCTCCTTGCTCTGCGGAGATCCTGCTTTTCCGTCTCCATCTCCCTGACGCTCCCCCTGCTTATGCTCGCTCTCTCAAATAAATGAATACAATCTTTAAAAAAAAAAATTATATTAGTGCAAGTGTGAGTGGGGGGAAGGGCAGAGGGCGAGTGAGATAGTATCTCAAGTACACACCGTGCTGAGCGCAGAGCCCAATACGGGATGGATCTCAGGACCCTGAGATAATGACCTGAGCTTAAGCCAAGAGTCCGGATGCTTAACCAGCCAAGCCACCCAGGCACCCCCTAAGTGCTTTGTATGTATTAATTAACAATAATCTTATTAAGTCAGTATGATGATTACCCACATTTTTATAGATGAATCTGAGGCACAGAGCAGTTAAGTAACTTGTACTGTGTCACACAGCTAGTGAATGACAGAGCTGGTATTTAAATTCAGGCAGTTTGGTTCTAGAGCTTGTAAGTTCAACCTTTATATTATGTTCCCTTTTGTATTATTGCATATTTAGAAGTAATTGTAGTATTACTAATAGTAACAGTAGATATTATACATATAGTTATAGTTATATTAACTTACCATAGTCCGGGCACTATTCTAAATATTTTCCATATATTAACTTTTTTTAATACAACAGTCCTATGAGGTATGTATTACTACCATGCCACTGTTAAAGCTGAAGAAGCTGAAGATGTAGGTTAAGAAACCTACCCAGAGTTTCCTAGCTCTAGAGTCTGTGTTCCTAATCATTAGGCTATTCTTTTTCTATTTCCTTAATATACTTAAGTATGTGATAGACTTAGTGTATAATTTTTGAATCATCCATTCTTCCTGTACTGTCATTGTTCTGCTATACTTTCCATTGAAAACTCTGATTTTATTTTAATGTTTTTCTTTAAAGTCTCGCAATTTGACCAATACCTGGCTGTTGATTTTTTTTCTGGAACACGTGGTACCATTTAAATCTGTGGATTTCAGGCTTTTTTTTACTCCTTTTCCTGTAAAGTGTTCCTTAAATGTTGTTTTCTCTTCCATTATTTTATTTTTATATGTGTTGGATGTTCTTTGTTTTCCATAGGTATCATGTTATTCTAATCCTTTATGTCTGTTTTACTTTTTATCTCTTATGTTTCCCACATTCTTTCCTATGTTTTTCACAGTGGTTTGTCTCTTTTATGCTGGTTTCAGTGTGGCTTTCATTTCTCTGATGGTTCACTTTTCTCTTTCACACTCCTGAGCTGTACCACCTCATTTTTCATCTCTGTGTTGTTTTGCCATGATGATAAATCATGGCAGTATCCTTGCTCATAATTTTTATTTGCACCATTGCAACATTTTTTTGGTGAGTTTTCTTTCACTGCCACTTGTTCCTCCCTTGCTCTTTGCTGATTATTACTTATATTTGAATGTTCTTTCTGGCCTAGCTATTTGCAAAAGATTAATATGAATGGGGGGATAGGGCATAGCTGTGTCCCAGGCCAATAGCAAGTATCCCTATTTAATTATGATTCAGGGTTATATCTGAGTTGTTTTAGGTTTTATTTGTGCTTACACAACAAAGATCAGAAGCTGTAGGGTTCCTTATAATGCGGAATCTTGTGCCCATAATCTTTTCTGGAAACACAGTAGGTCTGTTGTGTTTCCTTACTTAGCTTGCCTTCTCTTCTTAGTGTAAAACTTGTCCATGCAAGTTCAGACCACAGCCATGTACCCTGTTTTTTGTTTTTGCACATGAAAGATGTTGATTTTCCCCTCAGGACTTGCCATCTGTTTTGAAGAATTGTGCTCTGGCAGGTCTGTTTGAGATCTGTAGTCCTCTCAGCGTCTTCCTATCCGATTTCTATTGCAATTGGCAGCCATTTCTCATATATTTTGCTTTATGGTTATAAATCTCTTGTGGTTTCATTAAAGGTAGTTTTGAAGTGATTTCCAGAGAAGAAAAGAACAATGCCATTTTTATTCCACAGTTTCAGAATAGGGAATAATATTGTTTAGAGGCCTTCATAATGTTGAACATTTTTTTACCTCTAGGTATTTTAATGAAGGGACTGTCCTTGCACACTATGCGGATGTCCTGGGTCTTTTGCTTAGATTGCGGCAGATTTGCTGTCATACTCACCTTCTTACAAACGCGGTGTCTTCCAGTGGTCCCTCAGGTAAGTAGATGTGATTTATTTACACTCTTATATTTGTTAGGGATATTTAAATCAGAATCAGAAATTTTTCATATGGCCTATAGTGTCTTATTTGTGTCAAATGGACATTGTTTTTACAATAGGACACAAGTAGAATATACTCACAAATTCTTACCAGTGAAATGGAATAATAATGATATATTCCAGGATTTCCAGTGATACTCTTAGATAGTTGTTTCACATTGGATCTGCCTTTTGTTCTGTGGTAGTATGTGCAGATTGTAATATGGCTTTTGTTTAAGGTGTATTATATGGGCTAGCTACTATTTTAGCTTCTGAATTTTTAAATTTAAATCATGCTTGTTTCCTGTAATAGAAAAAGCCTAAATAAGGACTACCCAAGCAAAACTTTTCCCTATATAAGAAGATTAACTTGTCTAGTCATATTACAAATCTTGCTGTGAAATTAATTTTTCAGCCTTTTCTCTAGGAAATGATACACCTGAAGAACTACGAAAGAAGTTAATAAGGAAGATGAAGTTAATTCTGAGCTCAGGTTCTGATGAAGAATGTGCAATTTGCTTGGATTCTTTAACAGTTCCTGTCATAACACATTGTGCACATGTCTTTTGTAAACCCTGTATTTGCCAAGTCATTCAAAATGAGCAGGTTAGTTTTATGCGAGGTATAGATTCAGTGTTTGATGGAATGGTATACTAGTCCATCTTGAGTGTAATGAAATCTCAGTTAAACAGACTATAAAGAGTTTTGCACTTGGATTTACTAGTGCACATTTTATGGTTAATTATGTATGTCAGTGTTTCATAGTGATATATTTCTTATAAGTAAGCCCTTTTAAACATAAAAAGACAGTACACTTTTAGAGGCATGATCAGAATATCCTAGTTCTATTGTTAAGATCATTGCTGTCCAATAATAGATCAATAATGTGAGACACAAAGGTAATTTTAAATTTTCTAGTAGAAATAGATGAAGTTAATGACATTTTTATTTATCCAATATATCTAACATATAAAAATTATTGAGATAATTTACATGATTTTTTAACTTACGTGTTCAAAGTTTGGTGGTATTGTACATATACAGCGTATCTCAGTTTGGCTTCACATTTCAAGGGCTTAATTGTCACGTGTTTATTGGCTATTGGATAAGGTAGGTCTGGATTCTTACGTTTGGTAGAATTTATTGAAGTGGAATAATCCTTTAAGCAGTTCTTCTGAGGTAGAGTTTTTTTTTTTTTTAAACATTTTCATTGGTATATATGTAGAAAAAAAATGCATAGGTCATGATTGTACAGTTGAGTGAATTACGAAGTAAACACATCCATGTGCTGTGGTCTCCTTGTGTCCGCTCCCAATCTGTTACCTTCTCCCTCCTCCCTAAAGGTAACCCCACTATACTTTTTAACATTATTTCAGTTTCAGAATTTTTTTTTTTGTTATGGTATTTGGTATATAGTTATTTAGGAGATATTTTATTAGCATGTCTTGGTACAAATGGACACAACAAATATTGCTTTGAATGAGCCTGATAGGATTTAACAGGTCTAGACTAGCTTTATAAGCCATTAAGAAGGAAATTTTCTTTTCTTCTAATGAACAGTTCCAACTAGTGTGCTGTATTGTAGTTAGTTTCAGGATGTTATTCATGGTTTCTTTAAGTTGTCTGTAAATAG